>NC_069504.1:1066917853-1067068132 GCF_027579735.1 Bombina bombina | reverse complement strand
AAAGTAATTTATCAGGTAAACATAAATTCTGTTTTTTTTTTCTTTCATGATTCAGATAGAGCATGCAATTTTAAGCAACTTTCTAATTTATTCATATTATAATTTTTCCTTCCTTCTCTTGCTATATTTATCTGTCAAATGGATTCATATCCCACCTCCCTTTTCAGATCGACAATATACTCTTATATACAGGTATATCTCACTTTACAGCGATTCGCTAATACAGCGCTTTGTGGAGCTGAAGTTCAACCTCCAAAGATTTTGAAATAGTGCTGTAATCTTCGTGAGATTGCGAGAAAAGTGACTGGGACCATTTTGTTATGCGCAGTTCACTCTGTTTACAGCATTACAGTGCAAACTGTGTCTGTGTTATAATCTGGCAAATTTTACTACAGTCATTGTCACTATTTTACATGTACAGTATTTACTGAATACTGTACTGTGCTAGTGTTAAACTCAATGTAGCACTATTGCACCCCTAATATATACTAGTTCAAACATGTTTTTAAGTTTTTAAACACACTGGCAAGTGAAAAGAAAGCTAAAACCGCCTTGTTTCACTTTAAGGCGGTTTTCACTTTACAGCGGGGCTCCGGTCCCTAACCCGCTGTATGAGCGGGGTATACCTGTACCATAAACTTTGCTGTTTTCCGTACTGGTTCAGCTATCTGCTATATGTGGATGGGTGTCTTTCGGTAAGTAAATATCATTTAAGACACTCTCGGGTATGGTTTGGCGCTTTATGTATTAATATAAAGTTTAAAATATGTTTTTTACTTATATTTGCCATGAGTCAGGTCTATGTATATTTCCCTTTTGCAGTGTAAACAGTTTCAGTATAGGCATAATCTTTGGGAAGTTTATTTAAACTTTTCTTACCTGGGGTTCAGTCTTGACTTGTTTCCCAAATTTTTTTAGCGGGCAAATCTAGGCTCGCAAGGACGCAAAATGCTGTTATTTATTGCGTCAATCTTGGTGCGAAATCTTTTTGGCGCAAATTACGTCATTTCCTGCGTCTTTGACGACGCTAGTTGTTTTGGTATGAAGTTGTGTTTGACGCGAGTTTGCGTCATTTCCTGGTGTTTTGTGCCAAAAAATTGTTTAACTTCCTTCTGCATAATGCGTCATTCTTGGCGCCAAAATGTAGTTATTTTACCCCTCTTCCTCTATTGCTCGCTGTTTTCATGAATTTTTGAAAACTGTTATGCCTGCTTTTTTATTCTATTTTTTTATTTTAAAAAAAATAAAAAATACTATCTTTATTTTCCTATCTACTGAAACTGTTACATTGTGGAAATTGAATGTTTTGCCTAATGTTATTTTTTCTTTTTTGTTACATTTTCCGAGATGTTTCATTCTGATCCTGACTCTGATGTTACTGTAGAAACTGATGTCCTGAAACACAATTCTACAAAGCTAAGTGTGTTATTTTTATTATTAAGCTGTTATTTTCTTCAGCTCAATTTTGTGGCATTTATTATATGCTTAAAATGTTTCTACATGTACAATGACATTTACATTTCATCTGCAAACATCACATGTTATTGCTTTTATTATAAAGGTTATGACTGCTATTATGCCTTTAAAGTGAATGTAAATTTTGATGCTAAAGTGCCCAGTTTTTAAAACTTTGATTAAAAACAGGGGCACTTTAATTCATCAAAATTTAGATTTCACTCCTGTTGTGTAAAAAAACTTACCTTTTAATCTTCACAGCAGCTCGAGTCTCACAAGCCATTTCTGGTGTCAGAAATGATTGATAGGTCATCCTCCTATCACAGCTTCCCCCCCGGGGGATTCAGTGTCTGATTCACTGCTGTGATTGGAGGAATCCGGATGCCTCATTTTAGACCCAGGAAGAGGCTTTGAAACGGGTGGAGGAAGATGGAGCTGCTGTGAAGATTAAAAGGTAAGTTTTTTTTCACAACAGGAGTGAAATGAAAATTTTGATGAATTAAAGTGCCCTTGTTTTTAATCGAAGTTTTAAAAACCGGGCACTTTAGCATAAAAGTTTACATTCACTTTAAGTAAATTTACGAGGTCTTTTCAAAATTAAGATTTAATTAATTTTGTTCTGACCGACGGCATACTTAAGTTTATTCTACTGATGAAAGTTTTCTTTGGCTCAAAGGATCCTGTATGAAATCTCCTTATTTTTCATTTGAACATTCTTTAAGGAAAATTTGTCATTTTTAGCTTTTAGGAGCCTAGTCCTCCTATTAACTGTTATTTCTTTCATGTAATTAGCAAGAGTCCATGAGCTAGTGACGTATGGGATATACATTCCTACCAGGAGGGGCAAAGTTTCCCAAACCTCAAAATGCCTATAAATACACCCCTCACCACACCCACAATTCAGTTTTACAAACTTTGCCTCCTATGGAGGTGGTGAAGTAAGTTTGTGCTAGATTCTACGTTGATATGCGCTCCGCAGCAAGTTGGAGCCCGGTTTTCCTCTCAGCGTGCAGTGAATGTCAGAGGGATGTGAGGAGAGTATTGCCTATTTGAATGCAGTGATCTCCTTCTACGGGGTCTATTTCATAGGTTCTCTGTTATCGGTCGTAGAGATTCATCTCTTACCTCCCTTTTCAGATCGACGATATACTCTTATTTATATACCATTACCTCTGCTGATTTTCGTTTCAGTACTGGTTTGGCTTTCTACAAACATGTAGATGAGTGTCCTGGGGTAAGTAAGTCTTATTTTCTGTGACACTCTAAGCTATGGTTGGGCACTTTATTTATAAAGTTCTAAATATATGTATTCAAACATTTATTTGCCTTGACTCAGAATGTTCAACATTCCTTATTTTCAGACAGTCAGTTTCATATTTGGGATAATGCGTTTGAATCAATCATTTTTTCTTACCTTAAAAATTTGACTTTTTCTTCTGTTAAGTGTGATCAGTCCACGGGTCATCATTACTTCTGGGATATTACTCCTCCCCAACAGGAAGTGCAAGAGGATTCACCCAGCAGAGCTGCATATAGCTCCTCCCCTCTACGTCACTCCCAGTCATTCTCTTGCACCCAACGACTAGATAGGATGTGTGAGAGGACTATGGTGATTATACTTAGTTTTATATCTTCAATCAAAAGTTTGTTATTTTAAAATAGCACCGGAGTGTGTTATTACCTCTCTGGCAGAGTTTGAAGAAGAATCTACCAGAGTTTTTGCTATGATTTTAGCCGGAGTAGTTAAGATCATATTGCTGTTTCTCGGCCATCTGAGGAGAGGTAAACTTCAGATCAGGGGACAGCGGGCAGATGAATCTGCATAGAGGTATGTAGCAGCTTTTATTTTCTGACAATGGAATTGATGAGAAAATCCTGCCATACCGATATAATGTCATGTATGTATACTTTACACTTCAGTATTCTGGGGAATGGTACTTCACTAGAATTACACTGTAAGAAGTACATAAAGCTGTTTAATAACTAGAAATTATGTTTAACGTTTTTGCTGGAATGTAAAATCGTTTTCATTTGCTGAGGTACTGAGTGAATAAATGTTTGGGCAGTATTTTTCCACTTGGCAGTTGCTTAATCTTTTTTCTGACAGTTTCTGTTCTCTCTCACTGCTGTGTGTGAGGGGGAGGGGCCGTTTTTTGGCGCTTTTGCTACGCATCAGATATTTCAGTCAGCAGCTCATTGTATTTCCTGCATGATCCGGTTCATCTCTACAGAACTCAGGGGTCTTCAAAACTTATTTTGAGGGAGGTAATTTCTCTCAGCAGAGCTGTGAGAATTATAGTTGACTGAGATAAAAAACATTTATTCTGTAATTTGTTTCCTGCTTTCAGAATTTGTTATCTTTGCTAATGGGATTAAACCTTTGCTAAAGTTGTGTTGTTTACAAGGATTGAGGCTATAACTGTTTCAATTTATTAATTTTCAACTGTCATAGATCTTCTGTGCTTCTTAAAGGCACAGTACGTTTTTAATATTATTCTAATTGAATTGTATTCCAAGTTGCAAGTTTATTTGCTAGTGTGTTAAACATGTCTGATTCAGAGGAAGATACCTGTGTCATTTGTTGCAATGCCAAAGTGGAGCCCAATAGAAATTTATGTACTAACTGTATTGATGCTACTTTAAATAAAAGTCAATCTGTACAAATTGAACAAATTTCACCAAACAACGAGGGGAGAGTTATGCCGACTAACTCGCCTCACGTGTCAGTACCTGCATCTCCCGCTCAGAGGGAGGTGCGTGATATTGTAGCGCCGAGTACATCTGGGCGGCCATTACAAATCACATTACAGGATATGGCTACTGTTATGACTGAAGTTTTGGCTAAATTACCAGAACTAAGAGGTAAGCGTGATCACTCTGGGGTGAGAACAGAGTGCGCTGATAATATTAGGGCCATGTCAGACACTGCGTCACAGGTGGCAGAACATGAGGACGGAGAACTTCATTCTGTGGGTGACGATTCTGATCCAAACAGACTGGATTCAGATATTTCAAATTTTAAATTTAAACTGGAAAACCTCCGTGTATTACTAGGGGAGGTGTTAGCGGCTCTGAATGATTGTAACACAGTTGCAATACCAGAGAAAATGTGTAGGTTGGATAAATATTTTGCGGTACCGGAGAGTACTGAGGTTTTTCCTATACCTAAGAGACTTACTGAAATTGTTACTAAGGAGTGGGATAGACCCGGTGTGCCGTTCTCACCCCCTCCGATATTTAGAAAAATGTTTCCTATAGACGACACCACACGGGACTTATGGCAAACGGTCCCTAAGGTGGAGGGAGCAGTTTCTACTTTAGCTAAGCGTACCACTATCCCGGTGGAGGATAGCTGTGCTTTTTCAGATCCAATGGATAAAAAATTAGAGGGTTACCTTAAGAAAATGTTTGTTCAACAAGGTTTTATATTGCAACCCCTTGCATGCATTGCGCCGATCACGGCTGCAGCGGCATTCTGGATTGAGTCTCTGGAAGAGAACATTAGTTCAGCTACTCTGGACGACATTACGGACAGGCTTAGAGTCCTTAAACTAGCTAATTCATTCATTTCGGAGGCCGTAGTACATCTAACTAAACTTACGGCGAAGAATTCAGGATTCGCCATTCAGGCACGCAGGGCGCTGTGGCTAAAATCCTGGTCAGCTGATGTTACTTCTAAGTCTAAATTGCTTAATATACCTTTCAAAGGGCAGACCTTATTCGGGCCCGGGTTGAAAGAGATTATCGCTGACATTACAGGAGGTAAAGGCCATGCCCTGCCTCAGGACAAAGCCAAAGCTAAGGCTAGACAGTCTAATTTTCGTTCCTTTCGTAATTTCAAAGCAGGAGCAGCATCAACTTCCTCTGCACCAAAACAGGAAGGAGCTGTTGCTCGCTACAGACAAGGCTGGAAACCTAACCAGTCCTGGAACAAGGGCAAGCAGACCAGGAAACCTGCTGCTGCCCCTAAAACAGCATGAATTGAGGGCCCCCGATCCAGGATCGGATCTAGTGGGGGGCAGACTTTCTCTCTTCGCCCAGGCTTGGGCAAGAGATGTCCAGGATCCCTGGGCGCTAGAGATAATATCTCAGGGATACCTTCTGGACTTCAAATACTCTCCTCCAAGAGAGAGATTTCATCTGTCAAGGTTGTCAACAATCCAGACAAAGAAAGAGGCGTTTCTACGCTGCGTACAAGAGCTCTTGTTAATGGGAGTAATCCATCCAGTTCCACGATCGGAACAGGGACAGGGGTTTTACTCAAATCTGTTTGTGGTTCCCAAAAAAGAGGGAACTTTCAGACCAATCCTGGACTTAAAGATCCTAAACAAATTCCTAAGAGTTCCATCGTTCAAGATGGAGACTATTCGCACAATCTTACCTATGATCCAAGAGGGTCAGTACATGACCACTGTAGATTTAAAAGATGCTTACCTTCACATACCGATTCACAAAGATCATTACCGGTACCTAAGGTTTGCCTTCCTAGACAGGCATTACCAGTTTGTGGCTCTTCCATTCGGATTGGCTACAGCTCCAAGAATCTTCACAAAGGTTCTGGGTGCTCTTCTGGCGGTACTAAGACCGCGGGGAATCTTGGTAGCTCCATACCTAGACGACATTCTGATACAAGCTTCAAACTTTCAAACTGCCAAGTCTCATACAGAGTTAGTACTGGCATTTCTAAGGTCACATGGATGGAAGGTGAACGAAAAGAAAAGTTCACTCGTTCCACTCACAAGAGTTCCCTTCCTGGGGACTCTTATAGATTCTGTAGAAATGAAGATTTACCTGACAGAGGACAGGCTAGCAAGACTTCAAAGTGCTTGCCGCACCCTTCATTCCATTCAACACCCGTCAGTGGCTCAATGCATGGAGGTAATCGGCTTAATGGTAGCGGCAATGGACATAGTACCCTTTGCACGCTTACACCTCAGACCACTGCAACTGTGCATGCTAAGTCAGTGGAATGGGGATTACTCAGACTTATCCCCTTCTCTGAATCTGGATCAAGAGACCAGAAATTCTCTTCTATGGTGGCTTTCTCGGCCACATCTGTCCAGGGGGATGCCATTCAGCAGACCAGACTGGACAATTGTAACAACAGACGCCAGCCTTCTAGGTTGGGGTGCCGTCTGGAATTCTCTGAAGGCTCAGGGACAATGGAGTCAGGAGGAGAGTCTCCTGCCAATAAACATTCTGGAATTGAGAGCAGTTCTCAATGCCCTCCTGGCTTGGCCCCAGTTGACAACTCGGGGGTTCATCAGGTTTCAGTCGGACAACATCACGACTGTAGCTTACATCAACCATCAGGGAGGGACAAGAAGCTCCCTAGCTATGATGGAAGTATCAAAGATAATTCGCTGGGCAGAGTCTCACTCTTGCCACCTGTCAGCAATCCACATCCCGGGAGTGGAGAACTGGGAGGCGGATTTCTTAAGTCGTCAGACTTTTCATCCGGGGGAGTGGGAACTTCATCCGGAGGTCTTTGCCCAAATACTTCGACGTTGGGGCAAACCAGAGATAGATCTCATGGCGTCTCGACAGAACGCCAAGCTTCCTCGTTACGGGTCCAGATCCAGGGATCCAGGAGCAGTCCTGATAGATGCCCTGACAGCACCTTGGGACTTCAGGATGGCTTACGTGTTTCCACCCTTCCCGATGCTTCCTCGATTGATTGCCAGAATCAAACAAGAGAGAGCATCAGTGATTCTAATAGCACCTGCGTGGCCACGCAGGACTTGGTATGCAGACCTGGTGGACATGTCATCCTGTCCACCTTGGTCTCTACCTCTGAAACAGGACCTTCTGATACAGGGTCCCTTCAAACATCAAAATCTAACTTCTCTGAAGCTGACTGCTTGGAAATTGAACGCTTGATTTTATCAAGACGTGGGTTTTCTGAGTCAGTTATTGATACCTTAATACAGGCTAGGAAACCTGTTACCAGAAAGATTTACCATAAGATATGGCGTAAATACCTATATTGGTGTGAATCCAAAGGTTACTCTTGGAGTAAGGTTAGGATTCCTAGGATATTGTCTTTTCTACAAGAAGGTTTAGAAAAGGGTTTATCTGCTAGTTCATTAAAGGGACAGATCTCAGCTCTGTCCATTCTGTTACACAAACGTCTGTCAGAAGTTCCTGACGTCCAGGCTTTTTGTCAGGCTTTGGCCAGGATTAAGCCTGTGTTTAAAACTGTTGCTCCACCATGGAGTTTAAATCTTGTTCTTAATGTTTTACAGGGCGTTCCGTTTGAACCCCTTCATTCCATTGATATAAAGTTGTTATCTTGGAAAGTTCTATTTTTAATGGCTATTTCCTCGGCTCGAAGAGTCTCTGAATTATCATCCTTACATTGTGATTCTCCTTATTTGATTTTTCATTCGGATAAGGTAGTTCTGCGTACTAAACCTGGGTTCTTACCTAAGGTAGTTACTAACAGGAATATCAATCAAGAGATTGTTGTTCCTTCTTTGTGCCCAAATCCTTCTTCGAAGAAGGAACGTCTACTGCACAACCTGGATGTAGTCCGTGCTCTAAAATTTTACTTACAGGCAACTAAGGAATTTCGACAAACGTCTTCTCTGTTTGTCGTTTACTCTGGGCAGAGGAGAGGTCAAAAAGCTTCTGCTACCTCTCTTTCTTTTTGGCTTCGTAGCATAATTCGTTTAGCTTATGAGACTGCTGGACAGCAGCCTCCTGAAAGAATTACAGCTCATTCTACTAGAGCTGTGGCTTCCACTTGGGCCTTCAAGAATGAGGCCTCTGTTGAGCAGATTTGCAAGGCTGCAACTTGGTCTTCGCTTCATACTTTTTCCAAATTTTACAAATTTGACACTTTTGCTTCATCGGAGGCTATTTTTGGGAGAAAGGTTCTTCAGGCAGTGGTTCCTTCTGTATAAAGAGCCTGCCTATCCCTCCCGTCATCCGTGTACTTTTGCTTTGGTATTGGTATCCCAGAAGTAATGATGACCCGTGGACTGATCACACTTAACAGAAGAAAACATAATTTATGCTTACCTGATAAATTCCTTTCTTCTGTAGTGTGATCAGTCCACGGCCCGCCCTGTTTTTAAGGCAGGTAAATATTTTTTAATTTATACTCCAGTCACCACTTCACCCTTGGCTTTTCCTTTCTCGTTGGTCCTTGGTCGAATGACTGGGAGTGACGTAGAGGGGAGGAGCTATATGCAGCTCTGCTGGGTGAATCCTCTTGCACTTCCTGTTGGGGAGGAGTAATATCCCAGAAGTAATGATGACCCGTGGACTGATCACACTACAGAAGAAAGGAATTTATCAGGTAAGCATAAATTATGTTTTTTCCCTGTGGGCTGTTAGGCTCGCGTGGGCTGAAAATGCTTCATTTTATTGCGTCATTCCTGGCGCGGACTTTTTTGGCGCAAAAAATCTTTTCTGTTTCCGGCGTCATACGTGTCGCCGGAAGTTGCGTCATTTTTTGACGTTCTTTTGCGCCAAAAATGTCGGCGTTCCGGATGTGGCGTCATTTTTGGCACCAAAAAGCATTTAGGCGCCAAACAATGTGGGCGTATTATTTGGCACCAAAAAATATGGGCGTCGCTTTTGTCTCCACATTATTTCAGTCTCATTTTTTCTTTGCTTCTGGTTACTAGAAGCTTGTTTATTGGCATTTTTTCCCATTCCTGAAACTGTCATTTAAGGAATTTGATCAATTTTGCTTTATATGTTGTTTTTTCTCTTACATATTGCAAGATGTCTCACGTTGCATCTGAGTCAGAAGATACTTCAGGAAAATCGCTGTCTAGTGCTGGAACTACCAAAGCTAAGTGTATCTGCTGTAAACTTTTGGTAGCTATTCCTCCGGCTGTTGTTTGTATTAATTGTCATGACAAACTTGTTAAAGCAGATATTTCCTTTAGTAACTTACCATTGCCTGTTGCAGTTCCCTCAACATCTAAGGTGCAGAATGTTCCTGATAAAATAAGAGATTTTGTTTCTGAATCCATCAAGAAGGCTATGTCTGTTATTTCTCCTTCTAGAAAACATATAAAATCTTTTAAAACTTCTCTCCCTACAGATGAATTTTTAAATGAACATCATCATTCTGATTCTGATGACTCTTCTGGTTCAGAGGATTCTGTCTCAGAGATTGATGCTGATAAATCTTCATATTTATTTAAAATGGAATTTATTCGTTCTTTACTTAAAGAAGTACTAATTGCTTTAGAAATAGAGGATTCTGGTCCTCTTGATACTAATTCTAAACGTTTAGATAAGGTGTTTAAATCTCCTGTGGTTATTCCAGAAGTTTTTCCTGTTCCTAATGCTATTTCTGAAGTAATTTCCAGAGAATGGGATAAATTGGGTAATTCATTTACTCCTTCTAAACGTTTTAAGCAATTATATCCTGTGCCGTCTGACAGATTAGAATTTTGGGACAAAATCCCTAAAGTTGATGGGGCTATTTCTACCCTTGCTAAACGTACTACTATTCCTACGTCAGATGGTACTTCGTTTAAAGATCCTTTAGATAGGAAAATTGAATCCTTTCTAAGAAAAGCTTATCTGTGTTCAGGTAATCTTCTTAGACCTGCTATATCTTTGGCTGATGTTGCTGCAGCTTCAACTTTTTGGTTGGAGACTTTAGCACAACAAGTAACAGATCATGATTCTCATAATATTATTATTCTTCTTCAGCATGCTAATAATTTTATCTGTGATGCCATTTTTGATATTATCAGAGTTGATGTCAGGTTTATGTCTCTAGCTATTTTAGCTAGAAGAGCTTTATGGCTTAAAACTTGGAATGCTGATATGGCTTCTAAATCAACTCTACTTTCCATTTCTTTCCAGGGTAACAAATTATTTGGTTCTCAGTTGGATTCCATTATCTCAACTGTTACTGGTGGGAAAGGAACTTTTTTACCACAGGATAAAAAATCTAAGGGTAAAAACAGGGCTAATAATCATTTTCGTTCCTTTCGTTTCAACAAAGAACAAAAGCCTGATCCTTCATCCTCAGGAGCAGTTTCAGTTTGGAAACCATCTCCAGTCTGGAATAAATCCAAGCCTTCTAGAAAGGCAAAGCCTGCTTCTAAGTCCACATGAAGGTGCGGCCCTCATTCCAGCTCAGCTGGTAGGGGGCAGGTTACGTTTTTTCAAAGAAATTTGGATCAATTCTGTTCACAATCTTTGGATTCAGAACATTGTTTCAGAAGGGTACAGAATTGGTTTCAAGATGAGACCTCCTGCAAAGATATTTTTTCTTTCCCGTGTCCCAGTAAATCCAGTGAAAGCTCAAGCATTTCTGAATTGTGTTTCAGATCTAGAGTTGGCTGGAGTAATTATGCCAGTTCCAGCTCTGGAACAGGAGATGGGGTTTTATTCAAATCTCTTCATTGTACCAAAGAAGGAGAATTCCTTCAGACCAGTTCTGGATCTAAAAATATTGAATCGTTATGTAAGGATACCAACGTTCAAAATGGTAACTGTAAGGACTATCTTGCCTTTTGTTCAGCAAGGGCATTATATGTCCACAATAGATTTACAGGATGCTTATCTGCATATTACGATTCATCCAGATCATTATCAGTTCCTGAGATTCTCTTTTCTGGACAAGCATTACCAGTTTGTGGCTCTGCCGTTTGGCCTAGCTACAGCTCCAAGAATTTTTACAAAGGTTCTCGGTGCCCTTCTGTCTGTAATCAGAGAACAGGGTATTGTGGTATTTCCTTATTTGGACGATATCTTGGTACTTGCTCAGTCTTTACATTTAGCAGAATCTCATACGAATCGACTTGTGTTGTTTCTTCAAGATCATGGTTGGAGGATCAATTTACCAAAAAGTTCATTGATTCCTCAGACAAGGGTAACTTTTCTGGGTTTCCAGATAGATTCAGTGTCCATGACTCTGTCTTTAACAGACAAGAGACGTCTAAAATTGATTTCAGCTTGTCGAAACCTTCAGTCACAATCATTCCCTTCGGTAGCCTTATGCATGGAAATTCTAGGTCTTATGACTGCTGCATCGGACGCGATCCCCTTTGCTCGTTTTCACATGCGACCTCTTCAGCTCTGTATGCTGAATCAATGGTGCAGGGATTACACAAAGATATCTCAATTAATATCTTTAAAACCGATTGTACGACACTCTCTAACGTGGTGGACAGATCACCATCGTTTAATTCAGGGGGCTTCTTTTGTGCTTCCGACCTGGACTGTAATTTCAACAGATGCAAGTCTCACAGGTTGGGGAGCTGTGTGGGGATCTCTGACGGCACAAGGAGTTTGGGAATCTCAGGAGGTGAGATTACCGATCAATATTTTGGAACTCCGTGCAATTTTCAGAGCTCTTCAGTCTTGGCCTCTTCTGAAGAGAGAATCGTTCATTTGTTTTCAGACAGACAATGTCACAACTGTGGCATACATCAATCATCAAGGAGGGACTCACAGTCCTCTGGCTATGAAAGAAGTATCTCGAATTCTGGTTTGGCCAGAATCCAGCTCCTGTCTAATCTCTGCGGTTCATATCCCAGGTATAGACAATTGGGAAGCAGATTATCTCAGTCGCCAAACGTTGCATCCGGGCGAATGGTCTCTTCACCCAGAGGTATTTCTTCAGATTGTTCAAATATGGGAGCTTCCAGAAATAGATCTGATGGCGTCTCATCTAAACAAGAAACTTCCCAGGTATCTGTCCAGATCCCGGGATCCTCAGGCGGAAGCAGTGGATGCATTATCACTTCCTTGGAAGTATCATCCTGCTTATATCTTTCCGCCTCTAGTTCTTCTTCCAAGAGTAATCTCCAAGATTCTGAAGGAATGCTCGTTTGTTCTGCTGGTAGCTCCAGCATGGCCTCACAGGTTTTGGTATGCAGATCTTGTCCGGATGGCCTCTTGCCATCCGTGGACTCTTCCGCTACGACCAGACCTTCTGTCGCAAGGTCCTTTTTTCCATCAGGATCTCAAATCCTTACATTTAAAGGTATGGAGATTGAACGCTTGATTCTTAGTCAAAGAGGTTTCTCTGACTCTGTGATTAATACTATGTTACAGGCTCGTAAATCTGTATCCAGAGAGATATATTATAGAGTCTGGAAGACTTATATTTCTTGGTGTCTTTCTCATCATTTTTCTTGGCATTCTTTTAGAATTCCAAGAATTTTACAGTTTCTTCAGGATGGTTTAGATAAAGGTTTGTCCGCAAGTTCCTTGAAAGGACAAATCTCTGCTCTTTCTGTTCTTTTTCACAGAAAGATTGCTAATCTTCCTGATATTCATTGTTTTGTACAAGCTTTGGTTCGTATAAAACCTGTCATTAAGTCAATTTCTCCTCCTTGGAGTTTGAATTTGGTTCTAGGGGCTCTTCAAGCTCCTCCGTTTGAACCTATGCATTCATTGGACATTAAATTACTTTCTTGGAAAGTTTTGTTCCTTTTGGCAATCTCTTCTGCCAGAAGAGTTTCTGAATTATCTGCTCTTTCTTGTGAGTCTCCTTTTCTGATTTTTCATCAGGATAAGGCAGTGTTGCGAACTTCTTTTGAATTTTTACCTAAAGTTGTGAATTCCAACAACATTAGTAGAGAAATTGTGGTTCCTTCATTATGTCCTAATCCTAAGAATTCTAAGGAGAAATCGTTACATTCTTTGGATGTTGTTAGAGCTTTGAAATATTATGTTGAAGCTACTAAGTCTTTCCGGAAGACTTCTAGTTTATTTGTTATCTTTTCCGGTTCTAGAAAAGGCCAGAAAGCTTCTGCCATTTCTTTGGCATCTTGGTTGAAATCTTTAATTCATCTTGCCTATGTTGAGTCGGGTAAAACTCCGCCTCAAAGGATTACAGCTCATTCTACTAGGTCAGTCTCTACTTCCTGGGCGTTTAGGAATGAAGCTTCGATTGATCAGATTTGCAAAGCAGCAACTTGGTCCTCTTTGCATACTTTTACTAAATTCTACCATTTTGATGTATTTTCTTCTTCTGAAGCAGTTTTTGGTAGAAAAGTACTTCAGGCAGCGGTTTCAGTTTGAATCTTCTGCTTATGTTTTTCATTAAACTTTATTTTGGGTGTGGATTATTTTCAGCAGGAATTGGCTGTCTTTATTTTATCCCTCCCTCTCTAGTGACTCTTGCGTGGAAAGATCCACATCTTGGGTAATCATTATCCCATACGTCACTAGCTCATGGACTCTTGCTAATTACATGAAAGAAAACATAATTTATGTAAGAACTTACCTGATAAATTCATTTCTTTCATATTAGCAAGAGTCCATGAGGCCCACCCTTTTTTTGTGGTGGTTATGATTTTTGTATAAAGCACAATTATTCCAATTCCTTATTTTATATGCTTTCGCACTTTTTTATCACCCCACTTCTTGGCTATTCGTTAAACTGAATTGTGGGTGTGGTGAGGGGTGTATTTATAGGCATTTTGAGGTTTGGGAAACTTTGCCCCTCCTGGTAGGAATGTATATCCCATACGTCACTAGCTCATGGACTCTTGCTAATATGAAAGAAATGAATTTATCAGGTAAGTTCTTACATAAATTATGTTTTTAAAATCTGGATTTTAATTTGCTCCTGAGGGTTTTTCCTATTCAAGATACTATCTGTATTATGTTCTAAAGAATGGTTTATCCTGATTCACTTTTGGGACTGTACTACTATTTCTATGGAAATTGGTACTTATTTTTAGGATTCTTTAGAGTTTGAATATACCCTTAGTAGAGCATATTCATGTACTGTTTATATTTTTTAGCTCAGCCTTTATCTGTGACTGACATTACTGTTCTTTCAACCTTTTTTTGTTGTTGAACAGTTTAGCATAAGCAGTTTCAGATTCTCTTGTATATAACTGTTTGTTAACTTCTAATGTATTCATTTTATTATTTTTACTATATTATGATTTCAAATATATTTTATTATCTCTAGCTTGTTAGGATAATAATTTGTTTGATTTCTATTATCTCCACTATTTCTGGAGATTTAAAATCTTTTCTGCCCTACTTTTAGTCCGGTGATGTAGATCAGTTGGTGAATGTCCTGACTACAAATGCTTGTTCTAGATCCAAGGGTCTTAGATTCATATCCTGAATGCAGCCCTTTTGCCTTTTTGAGGTCAATTTATTGTGTACCATTTATTTGGGTAATAATAACTGGGGGGGTTTTCAGCTGCTAATTTGGTTAACTCAGAGTGCAAGCACTGAAAAAGCGTTTTTTTGTATCCTGGGAGAAAATGCTATATAATTACTTGTTGTTCGACTGCATGAAGGTACTGTTCTCAAACCAGTTGTTCTGGTGGGGGGCAGATTAAATTTTTTTTTGATGATTTCAGTCCAAAATCTTTATTATTCTTAGGGTCATATAGATTTTTAGAATGAGACCTATGGGAAGATTCTTTCTTTCTCAGTACACTCTGTGAATTTTTTTTCAAGAGTGTTTATACCAGTTCTTTAGCAGGAACAGGGATTGGGTTTCTATTCAATTTTATTCTTTGTCCCAAAGAAGAGGTTTTTCAGTCCAATCTTGGATCTGAAGACTTTATATTGTTTTGTAAGAGTCTCAACTTTCAAGTTAGCGACTATAAGGACTATTATGCCTTTTGTTCAGCAAGGTCATTTCATGTCCACTCAATTTTACAAAATGTTTATCCTCATATTTTATTTCATTCAGACCACTTTTTGGTTCTGAGATTCTCTTTTTTAGATAAGCTTTTCCAATTTGTCGCTTTTCCAGTTTGTCGCTTTTCGCAACAGCTTTGGGGATCTTTTCAAAAGATTCTGGGTGCCCTTCTTTCTGTAATAAGACAGTAGGGTATTGTGGTGTTTCCTTATTTGGTTGGCATCTTATTAGCTTAACCTTTTCTTTTATTAGAATCTCTCATGAATCAACTAGTTTTGTTTCTTCAAGACATGGTTAGAGGATTTATTTTACCTAAGAGTTTCGTGATTCCTTAGACAAGGGTCACTTCATTTTGGGTTTCTAGATGGATGCTGTGTTCATGACTTTGTTTTTATCGGACAAAAGTCGATTGTTAGCCTGTCTAACTTACAGTCTAGAACATTCCTTTTTGTGGCTATATGCATGGAAGTTTTAGGTCTCATAACTGCAGCTTCGGGCGTGGTTCCCTTTACTCGTTTTTCATCTGAGACCTCTTTTGGTTTACATTCTGATTCAATCGTGCAGGGTTTGTTTTCAGATATCACAGTTGATATTTTTAAATCCCAACACTTAACTCTCTCTGATTTGGTGATTAGACCATCATCATTTTTATTCAGGGGGCCTCCTTTTGTTCGTCCTTCCTGGACTGTATTCTTAATGGATGCAAGTCTTACAGGTTGGGGAGCTGTCTGAGGGTCTCTGATCACGGCTCATTCAACTGGAGCTGTGGCTTAATCTTGGGTCTTCAAGAATGAGGCCTCTATGGAGCAGATTTGTAAGGCGGCTACCTGGTCCTCCTTACACAGTTTTACAAAGTTTTACAAATTTTTGTGTCTGTGGCAGCTGTTTTTGGGAGAGAGGTTTTACAGGCTCTGTGGTGCCCTCAGATTAGGGTCCGCCTTTTTACCCTCCCAGTTTCATTCAGTGTCCTCTAAAGCTTGGGTATATGTTTCCCAAAAGTAATGAATGAAGCCGTGGACTCTCCTCCCCTTTAGATGGAAAACATAAATTATGCTTACCTGATCATTTTATTTCCATCATGGGGAGCAGAGTCCACGGCTCCCACCCGTAACTCCAGTGGGCAGACCTAAATTTAATTTATCTTCTGGCACCATTTATACCCTGATATTTCTCCTACTGTTCCTTGTTCCCTTGGCAGAATGGCTGGGGGATGATGGGAGTGGGGGAGGTATTTAAGCCTTTGGCTGGGGTGTCTTTGCCTCCTCCTGGTGGCCAGGTTCTTATTTCCCAAAAGTAATGAATGAAGCCGTGGACTCCTCCCACGATGGAAATAAAATTATCAGGTAAGCATAATTTTTGTTTCTTGTTTGTGGCATATTCTGGGAAGGATAAGGGTCAAAAGGTCTCTTCGACTTCCTTATCTTTTTGGTTGAAGAGTCTTATCCGCTTGATTTATGAGTCAGCGGGACATAGACCTCCTCAGAGAATTATGGCTCATTCTACTAGAGCTTCCTCTTGGGCCTTTAAGAACAAGGCCTCAATTAATCAGATTTGTAAGGCAGCTACCTGGTCCTCTTTACACACTTTTTCTAAATTTTACAAGTTTGATGTTTTTGCTTCAGCTAAAAGCAGCCTTCCGGAGAGAGGTTTTGCAGGCCATGGTGCCCTCAGATTAGGGTCTGCCTCTCTTTATGTCCCTCCCGTTTATCATTCAGTGTCCTCTAGAGCTTGGGTATAAGTTTAACAACAGTAAGGAATGAAGCCGTGGACTCTTCTTATATTAAGAAGGAAAACATAAATTATGCTTACCAGATAATTTAATTTCCTTCTTTATAATATAAATTCCTTCTTTATATATGTGTTTCTCCGATGGGCGTTCCCCTAAATTGTTTTTTTTTTTTTTTTTTTTTTTTTTTTTGCACCTTTTTTCTCCTACTGTTCCTTGTTCCCTCGGCAGAATAACTGGGGGATAGGGGAAGTGGGAGAGGTATTTAAGCTTTTGGCTGGGGTGTCTTTGCCTCCACCTGGTGGGCAGGTTCAATATTTCCCAACAGTAAGGAATGAAGCAGTGAACTCTCCTTATACAGAAGGAAATGAAATTATCTGGTAAGCATAATTTGTTTTCTCAAGATTCTCTTTTCTAGGAGATTCTTCGAGATTTATTTGATTCAGTCAGGGTCAGGGATTTTATTCGTACCTCTCTGTTCCCAAGGGGAAAAAAAGGATTTACAGACCTGTTCTGGATTTGAAAACCTTAAACAAGTTTCTCATGGTTCCTTCTTTCAAGTTGAAAACTATTCAAACTATTCTTCCTCTTGTTCAATGAGGACAGTCCATGTCCTTTATAGCTCTGAATGATGCCTGTGTTCAATATCGCTATTTCTTTCCTAAGATATGGTGAGTCCACGGGATCACCAATTACTGTTGGGAATACCACTCCTGGCCAGCAGGAGGAGGCAAAGAGCACCACAGCAAAGCTGTTAAATATCACTTCCCTTCCCAAAATCCCCAGTCATTCTCTTTGCCTTCTGTGCAAGGAGGTGACGTTTAGGTGTCA
This sequence comes from Bombina bombina, assembly GCF_027579735.1. NCBI lineage: Eukaryota > Metazoa > Chordata > Amphibia > Anura > Bombinatoridae > Bombina > Bombina bombina. The sequence continues at coordinate 1,067,050,520 of NC_069504.1, read as the reverse complement.
AAGAATTTCTTCTATCAGATTTTTTTTATTTTGAAAGCCTGAGCAGGTTTGCTCTGATCTTTCATGACAAGATGGGTCTAGCTGTACTCCACGTTAGTCTCTTCAGTAGGGCTGTGGTAGCTTTCAAGCAGTTTGGAACTTGTGGGGTTGGCCTTCCTGCGTCTTCCTAAGAAATTTCTGCTCTCAAATAGAATGTCAGAGTAGGTTTACTCTGTTCCTTCTTTTGTCCACAGGTCTCTGAGGAGTGGCTTCCTTTCATGCCAGGTGAGCTGGCATCCTGCCGGACAGTCAAGGGTGCAGGTAAGTGCCACTTTTAGTTTCTTATGGAAAGCGCTGGCACTATAGCAGTTTTCAGACTGCACCATATACAGGACTTGTTATATTCCTAAAAGTCAGGATACTTAAGGCAGGAAGCAGGGCACTGTGTGGCGGTAAATTAGAGAATAGGGATTCAGTGAGGTGTTTATGAATTATTGGTGGCTCAGTATTTTAGACTGCTTATTGCTGCAGTTGTTTTTTTTTTTTTTCCCCCTTTGGTGGACAAATATATAGCGTTTTTGATATGGCCGATGGGACCGTCTATGACGTAACTACGAGAGGCGGATCCTTTTTTGGCTAGGGCTTCTCAGCGCACGCTTTTGCTTTTGGCGCAATTTTAATATATCCCTGGGTAACGACTTCTAGGGACCTCTCTCAGTGCGTAGCTGCTCCGGTCACCACTTCTACCTGACATTCAACCTAGCGTTGTAGAGAGGAGCAGGTAGGCGCCTCAGCATAGCGCTGAGGTGTAGAGGCTGCATAAGAGGCTAATCCTTAATAATTAATTTGGGGTTTGAAAATTTGCTATTAAGGATATTAAATTTATTTGGTATTCCATTATAGGTTTTATTTGCCTTGGAACAATCTTAAAGAGACAGTATCAAGTTTAAAAATTATTTTATTTTTGTGTGTGATATTTTCTTGCAAAATGGACCTTGAGTCTATGCTTTCTATAGAGTGCAAACTTTGCTTGGATACCCAAGTTGAACTCTCTTTGACTTTTGTAGTTCTTGTATTGAAAGAACTTTAATGTACAAAGAGAGACTTTGTTTTTGAGCCACCATTCTCTCAGGTTGATGCCGTTCAGGCAATGCCACAGCCTCTTCCTCAAGCGTAAAAAAAAAATGTCATCACATGCAGTGCCCTGCGGTTCCTCTCGATCTCCTGAAGGAGTGTATTTGAAGGCTGAAATTGCTGCCCAGGTATCCTCTGCGGTATCTGAGGCGCTAGCTGCCATCTTAATGCTTCAGGGGAGTCACGAGGAAAATTAGAGAATCGGTAAGGTTTCTGATCCAGTACAGGCCAACTAAGTTGCTATTTCCCATAAGTCGGAAGAGGAGGATACTTCGGTAGCCTCTGAGGATGAAATCTCACATTCGGATAGTATAATACTTCTGATGCTGAAGTGGTTTCCTTCAGCTTCGAGCTTGAACACCTTCGTGTTTTGTTAAAGGAGGTTTTGGCTACTTTGGGTGACTCCGACACTCCTGCCGTTGTCAACCCTAAGAAATCTAGCATTTTAAATAGATACTTTGATGTACCCTCTCCTGGGGAGGTGTTTCCAGTGCCAGACTGTGCTACGGAGATTATTGCTCTGGAATGGGAGGGACCGGGAATTCCTTTTTCTCCCTCTTTAGGAAGATGTTCCCGGTGGCTGACACCATTAAGGAGTCGTGGCAGACGGTCCCCAAGGTGGAAGGGGTGATTTATACACTGACCAAGAGGACTACTATTCCTATTGAGGATAGTTGCTCTTTCAAGGACCCTATGGACAAGAAACTGGAGGCTTTCTTAAAGAAGATGTATATTCATTAGGGTTTACCATGGCAACCGGCGGTGTGTATTGCTACAATAACAAGTGTGGCAGCTTATTGGTTTGACGCTTTATCTCAGTCCCTCCAAGCAGAAACTTCCTTGGAGGAGATACAGGATAGGATAAAGGCTCTTAAGTTTGCCAATTCCTTTACTACTGGCGCTTCTTTGCAGGTCATCAAGTTGGGGGCCAAAATATCTGGTTTCGCAATTTTGGCGCGTAGAGCGCTATGGCGGAAATCTTGGTCAGCGGATGTCTTTTGGCGATTCCTTACAAGGGAAAGACCTTGTTTAGGTTGGGTTTGGCAAAAAATATTTCTGATATCACGGGTGGTAAAGGTTCTTTTCTGCCTCAAGATAAGAACAAATCGAAAGGACGTCACAGTAATTTTCATTCCTTTCTTAACTTCAGAGGCAAGTCTTCCCCCTCCTCTACCAAGCAGGATCAGTCCAAGCCTTCTTGGAAGCCCAGTCAGTTTTGGAACAAGGGGAAGCAATCTAAGAAACCTGCAGCTGAATCTAAGTCAGCATGAAGAGTTTGCCCCTGATCCAGGATCGGATCCAGTGGGGGGCAGACTCTCTAAGTTCTCTCAAGCATGGAAACAACTCTCAAGCATGGAAACAAGATGTCCTGGACCCTTGGGCCGTGGACATAGTATCTCAGGCTTACAAGTTGGAATTCAAGACCTTTCCTCCCAGGGGCAGATTCCACCTCTCAATATGATCTGTATATCAGATAAAAAGAGAGGTGTTCTTGAAATGTGTACAGGATCTTTCCCTCTTGGGAGTGATAGTTCCAGTCCCAAAGCAGGAACAGGGTCTCTGGTTCTATTCAGTCATGTTCGTGGTAACCAAAAAAAACTGAACTTTCAGGCCTATTCTAGATCTAAAGCTCCTCAACAAATATCTGAGTGCCGTCCTTCAAAATGGACACTATCCATTCCATTCTTCCTCTGGTTCAAGAGGGTCAATTTATGATGACCATAGATCTGAAGGATGCGTACCTGCATGTTCCCATCCACAGGGATCATCACAAATTTCTGAGATTTGATTATCTGGACAAACCCTTTATATTTGGCCTTGCCACAGCTCCCAGAATTTTCTCAAAGGCCCTGGAAACACTGTTGGCAGTATTCCGGTCCCGGGGGAATTGCAGTGGCACCTTATCTTGATGACATTCTGGTTCAGGTGCCATCTTTTCAACTAGCAAAATCTCGAACAAAGATCTTGTTTTTTTCTTCATTCCCGGAGGTCAGAAAGCTAAAGATTCTGCATACATGTTGAATCATTCAGTCCAATCCTCATCTGTCAGTGGCTCAGTGCATGGAGGTAATCGGATTGATGGTGTCGGCAATGAACATTGTACCATTTGCGTGGTTTCATCTCAGGCCTCTGCAATTCAGCATGCTCAGGCAGTGGAATGGGGATTATACAGATCTGTCTCCTCTAATATATCTTGATCAGGAGACAAGGGATTCTCTTCTATGGTGGTTGTCACTGGATCATCTGTCTAAGTGGGCATGCTTCTGCAGACCCTCATGGGTGATAGTGACAACGGATGCCAGTCTGTTAGGTTTGGGAGCAGTTTGGAACTCCCTAAGGGCTCAGGGTGTATGGACTCTTTTTCCCATCAATATCTTGGAGTTGAGAGCAATATTCAATGCTCTTCGGGCTTGGCCTCAGTTGGCTTCGGCCCAATTTATCAGATTTCAGTCGGACAACATAACGGTAGCTTACATCAATCATCAAGGAGTTCCTTAGCGATGACAGAAGTAACCAAGATAATACAGTGGGCGGAGTCTCACTCCTGCCATCTGTCAGCGATCTACATCCCAGGGGTGTAAAGCTGGGAGGCAGACTTTCTGAGCAGGCAGACATTTCCTCCGGGGGAATGGGAACTCCATCCGGAGATATTTTCCAACCTTATTCTCAGATGGGGCAGGCCGGAGTTGGATCTCATGGCATCTCGTCAGAATGCCAAGCTTCCAAGATACGGGTCCAGGGATCCGCAGGCGGAGCTGATAGATGCCCTGGCAGTGCCTTGGTCTTTCAGCCTAGCTTATGTATTTCCTCCGTTTGCTCTTCTTCCCAGGGTGATTGCTCGAGTCAAACAGGAGAGAGCGTTGGTGATCATCATCGCTCCTGCATGGCCTCGCAGGATTTGGTATGCGGATCTGGTGGACATGTCATCTCAGCCACCGTTGAGGAAAGACCTTCTCATTCAAGGTCCCTTCCATCATCCGAATCTAGTTTCTCTGCAGCTGACTGCTTGGAGATTGAACGCTTAATTTTATCTAAGCAAGGGTTTTCTTAATTCAGGCACGTATGCCTGTTACTGGGAAAATTTACCATAAGATATGGCGTAAATATCTTTATTGGTGTGAATCCAAGGGCTACTCATGGAGTAGGGTTAGGATTCCCAGGATTTTGTCTTTTCTCCAAGAAGAATTGGAGAAGGGGTTATCAGCGAGTTCCTTGAAGGGACAGATTTCTGCTTTATCTATTTTGTTACACAAGCGCCTGGCAGATGTTTCAGATATACAATCTTTTTGTCAGGCTCTGACTAGAATCAGGCTTGTTTTTAGACCTATTGCTCCTCCTTGGAGTTTAAATTTAGTTCTTAGCGTTCTTCAAGGGGTTCCATTTGAACCTATGCCTTCCTTAGATATTAAGTTATTATCTTGGACAGTGTTATCTTTGGTTGCTATCTTCTGATCAAAGAGTTTGAGCTTTCGGCATTACAATATGATTCTCATTATCTTATTTTTCATGCAGATAATGTGGTGTTACATACTAAACCTGGTTTTCTTCCTAAGGTTGTTTCAATCAAGAATATTAATCAGGAGATTGTTCTTCCTTCTTTGTGTCCTAATCCTTCTAAGAAGGAACGTATGTTACATAACTTGGACATGGTCTGTGCTTTAAAGTTTTATTTTCAAGCAACGAAGGATTTTCGACAAACGTCGTCTTTGTTGTTTTTTCAGGGAAACGTAGGGGTCAGAAAGCTACAGCTACCTCTTTCTTTTTGGCTGAGGAGTATCATTCGTTTTGCATATGAGACTGCTGGACGGCAGCCTCCTGAACGAATTACGGCTCATTCCACTAGGGCTGTGGCTTCCTCATGGGCATTAAAAAATGATGCTTCTGTTGAACAGATTTGCAAAGCTGCAACTTGGTCGTCTCTTCACACTTTTTCCAAATTTTCCAAATTTGATACTTTTGCCTCTGCTGAGGCTGCTTTTGGGAGGAAAGTTCTTCAAACAGTGGTGCCTTCCGTTACCTGTCTTGTCCCTCCCTTTTCATCCATGTACTATAGCTTTGGTATTGTATCCCACAAGTAAGGATGAATTCCGTGGACTCATCGTATCTTAAAAAAGAAAAGAAATTTATATTTACCTGATATATTTATTTCTGGATACGATGAGTCCACGGCCCGCCCTTTTTTTATGAGACAGGTCTTTATTTTTGTTAAACTTAATTCACCTCTGCACCTTGGCTTTTCATCTCTCTCCCTAACTTCGGTCGAATGACTGGAGTTGAAGGGAAGGGAGGAGCTATATATACAGCTCTGCTGTGGTGCTCTTTGCCTCCTCCTGCTGACCAGGAGGCGATATCCCACAAGTAAGGATGAATTCTGTGGACTCATCGTATCCAAAAAGAAATAAATTTATCAGGTAAGCATAAATTTTCTTTTTGTCTTACGGACATGAAGGTTTTTTCCTGAGATCTTGCAATATGCCCTCCAGTCTCCCTTCTGGTCTTTGTTGGTGGAGGTAATATAGTCTGCAGAGGCTGAGTCTTCGGCATGACGTTGTTCCTTTCTATATCTTTCTTATCAGATTTACAGGAATTACGGTTGGAGGATTCGTTCCCCTTTGTTCCGTTCAGACTTCCCTGTGTTGGGTAGCTCTTCAGGGACGGTTTTCTCTTTGTCGCCTTGCTGCCTTTGGGGGACGAGTGTCCTATGGGGGTCTGTGGATCAGGAGTTTAACCTTCCTTTTTATCCTATGGTTCCTCAGCCAACCATTCTGTTTTGAGGTTTTGGTCTTCTGGGTTTGTACCAGGTTGGGACCTTTCGGTGGGTAGACCACTTTTTTGAAGGGGAGAGTTCCTACGGTATAGACGGGAGGACCTCGTGTTTGGCCCGCTACGGCTCTTTATCAGCAGTCCACTATTGAGCAGGCTCTACAGGAACGGATGTTCCCTGCTATCTTTTCTTGCTCGAGGGTAGGTATCTGAATGGGGTAGCTGATCAGACGTCCTTGCGTATCCCTGGTTTCCTCTTAAGTTCTCAGGGAGATGTGGCATAGTGGTTAGATCCACCACTTCTGAACTGGAAGGTTGTGGCTTGAAACCCAGGTCAACTTATGTTTTTTCTACCGGACGGTGCGTCTGGTGTCAGCTACCATCCCTAAGCAGAATGTTATTCAGGGATCTTAAGTTAGAGCTATTCAATCCTCATCTTTGTGACCATGTTACTCTTTGTTTGAGATGGTCCGATCCTAGCAAAGCTTAGCGTCAAGTGAGACTTATTGCTCAGTTTATATCCGTGAGTTGGTACCGTAGTCTAGGGGCTTTGCCTCCATGGATCTTGTTGCAGGGATACGCGGATCAGGGTTTTCTTGGTGTCATGGAATCTTATTCCTCTGAGACGAATCGTTAGGTCTAAGCCAAGAGAGAGTTTTCTATAAGACTACATTCCTTTCCGTTGGTGCACAGTTGGTCCCTCAACATCTATCATAGGTGTAGAGGACTACCCTTGTGGGGATGAGCTAGATTGTTCTGGCTCTTTATAGGACTTCGGGAGGCTGTCTTTACTTTCCTCCAGGATGAGCTGGAGAAGGGCCGCCTTCCTAATGAACCCTGGCTCGAGTAGTCCTTTTTTTGGGGGGGGACAGATGTCTGTTTTTTTTTTTGTTTTTTTTTTTGTTTTTTTCCTGGTGGGTACTTTAGCTGCTTAGCATGCGGTAGGTCGCAAGCAGTATTTTGATTCCCTGATTGTTCTTCTGTTCCAGAGGTTCATTGAACTCTAAGGTGTTTCGTTCCTTTTGCTAAGGCTCTGACTGTGGTCAGGCCGGTATCTTTCTTTGCTCCTTCTTGGAGCTTAGTCCTTCTCAGGGGGTGCATTGGATTATTTTCTACCCGTGCAGGAAGTGGTCTTTGAATTCCTCCTTCAATGATCTGTTCCGTCTGTAGATTGTTTTTCTACATGCCATGGTTACTATGCTGTAATCTTGCAATAAGTACTCGTTGAGGAGTTTCCTCCTTTATAAGGAGGGTTACAAGTTTGTTAGGGGTTTCTCCCTGAGATGATTATTTTATGTTATGCTCTTTTCTAAATGGGAAAGGGTTTTTCCCCTTTCAGGAAATCTTGTCTTGATTTTTGGGTCTATGGAGGCTTGGTCGCCTTCCTTCTTGTTAATGGAGGAGTGGTTTTTACCTTAACCAGATAGTCAGTGGGACTCTAGACTCCTCAGAGGATATGGCTCAGTTCAAGAGCAGTGACGTCTTCTTGGGTCTCTGGCATGAGATCTCTATGGTTCCGATTGTTGGGCAGCTATCTGGTCCTCCCAACATTCTTTTTCTTTTTTACTTCTGTTGAAGTATCATTCAGGAGAATGGGTTTGTTGCAGGCTGTGGTGCCTTCAGATTTGGGCTGCCTCCTCTTTTGCCCTCCCGTTAGCATTCAGTGTCCTCTGTAGCTTGGGTATTATTTCCCACCAGTAATGAATGCAGCTGTGAACTCTCCCTGTATTTAGAAGGAAAATATAAATTATGACTTACCAGATAATTTCCTTTCCTTCAATACAGGGCGAGTCCACAGCTCCCGCCCGTATTCTCCGTTGGGCGGCCCTAAATTTGTTTTCTTCTGGCATTTTTTTTTTCACCCTGATATTTCTCCTACTGTTTCCTTGTTCCCTCAGCAGAATTGACTGGGGGATGAAGGAAGTTGGGGAGGTATTTAAGCCTTTGACTGGGGGTGTCTTTGCCTCCTCCTAGTGGCCAGGTCCTGTATTCCCTCAAGTAATTAATGCAGCTGTGGACTCTCCCTGTATCGAAGGAAAGAAAATGATCTGGTAAGTCATAATTTGTTTTTCTAATCATGCAATCTAATTGGAATAGATTACTCGTGGACATCACAGTTTGGGTATTGATTCCCTGGAGTAAGGGACTCTCACCACATTTATGAAAGAGAATATAATTTATGCTTACCTGATAAAACATAATTTCTTTAGTGGTGGTGAGAGTCCACAAAACAAGACCACCAATTTTTTTCTTTTTCTGACGTCAGTTCAAGTATGCTGCTCCTTTTTCTTTTTGTATTGCTATTATTTATTTTCCTACTTTCTTCTTTTTTTAGCTTGGGTAAACTTCAGACTAGTTTCCAGTAATTGGGAGGGGTGTTTTAGGGCTCTTGGAGTTTTGGAAATCTTTGCCGCCTCCTAGTGGCCAGGGGTATAATTCCCAGTAATAATGGATCATAGAAATTAAATAAATTTTTATATATATATATATATATATATATATATATATATATATATATATATATATATATATATATATATATATATATATATATATATATATATATATAATTTGCTTATTTTTTCTTTTTCTTTTTTTTCTTAAGGTGCCTGACTACTATAGAATAATTAAAAATCCTATGGACTTATCTGGAATCAAAAGAAAACTCCAGTCAAACAGTTCTCCTTACTACACTCTCCCAGAAGAGTTTGTATATGATGTTCGTCTAATATTCAGGAATTGTGCAGAATTTAATGAGGTAGGCCTTCTAAATAGCTTTACTTGACTTAATTTAAATATTTGTGAATATTAAAAATATAACATAAAAGTGTTTTAAACTAACTGGTATCAGTTTACCAGTTGTGTACTGTTTTTCTACTAAGGCTCACTTGCAGATGAAGACTTTTATTGGTGAAGCACTTGCCTCTGCAAGACAGACGACATTGGTGTAATCAGTGCAACATTCTGATTAATAGTCACGTATTAGAGCTTAAACAGAAATGACTAAAACCTTTTCTTCTCCCTCTGCACACTCGAGTGCATACTTTAAGGGTCACAAATTCCTACAACAAGTAACCCCTTTGTGCCGGCATCAAAGTGTTAACATATGAATGAAGTTCCGATGTAAACACTTGCTGTAAAATCTCATGCGATTATGGATGCGATCATGTGATTTCAAGGCTGGGATCAGATCATAGGGGACTGCCTATGCTGCTGGGCATGCCCGCAGTCTGATTTTTGATTGCATCAAAGGGGGAGGCTGCAGGATGCCATACATGGTAAGACGTTAAATGCCGACCTAACATCGTTAAAGTCCAGCACTTTTATGACAGCATGTAACGTCCTAACGGTTTGACAGGGTTAAGTATTTATAAACCTTTTGTTAGTTTAAATACTTAAAATCATAAGTGCATACTTGTCAAAACATTAGGTATATACATTCATAACCTTTGTGAGGATCTGAATGCGGAATTAAGCAGCCGCTCGTTCCCTTCAAATATTTTCGTAGCCAGATTGATACCTGTAAAATATCCCCTCTCTAAGATATGTGCAAATCCAGATCTTAGAGTGGGGATCTTTTACAGGCATCGATTCTGCTACAATAACATCCGAAAGGAACAAGTGACTGCTTATTTCCTCATTTGGATCCTCATTTGCTGCTTTGAATTATGGATGTGTGCGCCCTGGATTTTCTGGGAGTTTGCCTGCAGCCATTCTGGATAAAACCATCCATAATTCATTGGAACGTGTATTTTCTGGGCAGTGAAAAGTGTTTAAGGTAGCAAAATTAGACTTAAAAATAAATTGCCCCTTGCAGATGTAATTTGTTTAGTTATTCATTTTCATTTTTCATGTTTTGTTCTCCATAGCCTGATTCAGAAGTAGCAAGTGCTGGAATTAAACTGGAAGCTTACTTTGAAGAGCTACTTATAAACCTCTACCGTGACAAGCAGTTCCCTAAAACTGAAGACAATAAAAATGAATTTGGATTAAGTGACGACTCAGAAGATGACTTTGTGACGCCTCGTAAGAAACGATTTAAAGGGGAGGAGCGACAGCTTTTCAAATGAACTACTGCCTTAGAAGGGCTTCTGCACATAATTTGTCATGTACATAGAACAAGACTGTTTAGTTGGACAAAAAAGTTTTTGTTTTTTTGAATGACTGAGCCCCTCTCACAAAGGATTTTGCTTGTATTTGGTGCAAACCGGTAGCACACTGCATTATCCTAACAAATATGGATAAAATAATTCTGATGCTGGTGGAGGTTTCCACAGACCTCATTTTAATAAGAGCAGTGTTGCCCTGGATTTGGACTACCTTAACAGACATTGCAGACTGATTTTTGTCCATACTGCACGTCTCCAGGTCTCCCATACAGCCTTTACCACATATTTTATTACAATGTTCAAATTCTTCCTGCAGTGTTCTTTAAAATGTTTAAGTAGTTTTTCCTTTATGTATAGCTGGTAAAGCAGTGCTTACATTATCTACATCTATTTAAAACTGAAAACCAGAAACAGTGGTTGAGACACAGTGAATCTCCTAATGTCAGAGAAACGTAATGAAATTCTTTAATGTTGCACCATTTTAGCAGGTACAATAAACACATGCTGTAACACTAAGCATGCATGTGGCTTGGAAGCCTCCAGTATCCAGGTGCTATACTTTACAAATGCTCTCTACACCATGTTTTTCCTTGCTAACTTTTGTATATGACTTGTTTTTCTTGCAAGTAACTATCACAAGTTAAAATGTATTTTGTTCAACTTCAAAACATCTTAACAAGTGAGAAGAGCAAAGGTTTGAAGTAATTTTACCTGTGCTCTCTATGGCATTGGGTATATTTATTTTGCACAATACTCAAGGAAACTGAGTTAGATATTAATTTAAAGAAACAGTTTCACACCACTGAAACCATTAAGTGGTTATCAAGGCAAAATTGTATGCAGTCTTTATCAATATGCTGTGTTCAAGCAGTGCAGAATTATGGTTTTATTTTTTTTTATATATATATATTTAACTTAATTGTTTAAAAATGGTTTGATCCCTTTTTCATGTATCAACCTCAGTTATCTCCATGCTCATGAACTGCAGTTATTTGTCTGATAATACAAAGTTTTATTTTACATTATTACTTACTTTCTACAGAAATGTGCTCAGCTAATAACTGATAGAACATTACTATTCTTCTACAGTGTAAAAAGTTAAACATTTTCTGTTGGTCATTAAAACTTTAAATGCTATTTAGAAGGATAACTGCAAGTGTATAACACTTCCAGATGCTCTTCTTCAAAAGCATATTTAATAAATTGTTCAAGTACTTATATTTTGAAAGCAAATTTGAAACAATAGATTTTACTGCATGTCCCAGCAAAAAAACACATTAACTTAATGTGGAATATTAAGCACTACGACTATTCCAACATAGTGTTCTTGTAAAATCAGTGTTAAGGTCCATAAATGCAAAGTAGGATGGATAGTTTCTACATTGTACCAGTTGTTTAACTTAAAATTCAGTGTTCTGTCCTATTTTGTTCTTGCACTTTCTGAAAACAATTCTGACTTCGTATGATCATAAGCTTTGCCTCTTTTCGAGTCTTGATGTTATAGACTTGTATCAAGTAAGGGCAGGTTTACTTCCAGATGTATGGCTGGTTGACAATTCTTTTTTATTCATCAAATGCCAACAGTGTTTTAACTGTTGTAAACAGCCATTGTAAGAAATACTAATTGTAACATTTTGCAGCGGTTGGGTAAAGAAACATTCTTATATGTAGTAAGAAAACCTGTCTTCTCATTGCAGTCTACAAATTTGCTTTCCAACTCCAGCAGCAAATGAATAGTTGTTGCCTCCATTCTTTCAGTCTTTAGTTGCTAGGGGAGTTAACTCAACATTTATTGCAGCTATTAAAGCTGATTATATTGTTTCCTGCAGTAATTAGCGTGTTTGACCATTCTATAGGAGAAAGTCACCATGTCAGTCATCCCAAATATATCATATGTACAATGAGTTGTGTTTGTGTTTTGTTTTAACATTTGTTATACTAAATGCCACTTAAATATGCTGTACTATTTTAATATAGGTCATTTGAAGAAACCATTGAAACAAAGCTGGTTTGATTTCTTCAATGTTAAATGAATTCATAACTAATTGTTTAAAATATGCAATATGCATATTCAAATGATATGATACTAAGAATCTTATACTACTAAAGTAGGTATGAAGTTACCATAAGAACTCCCCTTCCATAAGTACCATTTTTTTATACTGGTGGTGGGAGTACACAATCCATTACTCTTGGGAACTAATACCCAAGCTGTGCAGTCCACAGGTAATGAGAAATAGGGTTGGGATAGAAAGAACGTCTTTTTTTTTTTTTAAGAGAAACTAAACCTGCAACCCAAAGAATAAACAGGCAAAAAACATAATTTATGTAAGAACTTACCTGATAAATTCATTTCTTTCATATTAGCAAGAGTCCATGAGCTAGTGACGTATGGGATATACATTCCTACCAGGAGGGGCAAAGTTTCCCAAACCTTAAAATGCCTATAAATACACCCCTCACCACACCCACAATTCAGTTTAACGAATAGCCAAGAAGTGGGGTGATAAGAAAAAAGTGCGAAAGCATATAAAATAAGGAATTGGAATAATTGTGCTTTATACAAAAAAAATCAAAACCACCACAAAAAAGGGCGGGCCTCATGGACTCTTGCTAATATGAAAGAAATGAATTTATCAGGTAAGTTCTTACATAAATTATGTTTTCTTTCATGTAATTAGCAAGAGTCCATGAGCTAGTGACGTATGGGATAATGATTACCCAAGATGTGGATCTTTCCACACAAGAGTCACTAGAGAGGGAGGGATAAAATAAAGACAGCCAATTCCTGCTGAAAATAATCCACACCCAGAATAAAATTTTAATGAAAAAACATAAGCAGAAGATTCAAACTGAAACCACTGCCTGAAGTACGTTTCTACCAAAAACAGCTTCAGAAGAAGAAAACACATCAAAATGGTAGAATTTAGTAAAAGTATGCAAAGAGGACCAAGTTGCTGTTTTGCAAATCTGATCAACCGAAGCTTCATTCTTAAACGCCCAGGAAGTAGAAACTGACCTAGTAGAATGAGCTGTAATCCTTTGAGGCGGAGTGTTACCCGACTCAACATAGGCATGATGAAATAAAGATTTCAACCAAGATGCCAAAGAAATGGCAGAAGCTTTCTGGTCTTTTCTAGAACCGGAAAAGATGACAAATAGACTAGAAGTCTTTCGGAAAGACTTAGTAGCTTCAACATAATATTACAAAGCTCTAACAGCATCCAAAGAATGCAATGATTTCTCCTTAGAATTCATAGGATTAGGACATAATGAAGGAACCACAATTTCTCTACTAATGTTGTTAGAATTCACAACCTTAGGTAAAAAATTCAAAAGAAGTTCGCAGCACCGCCTTATCCTGATGCAAAATCAGAAAAGGAGACTCACAAAAAAGAGTAGATAATTCAGAGACTCTTCTGGCAGAAGAGATGGCCAAAAGAAACAAAACTTTCCAAGAAAGTAATATAACGACCAAAGAATGCATGGGTTCAAAAGGAGAAGCTTGAAGAGCCCCCAGAACCAAATTCAAACTCCAAAGAGGAGAAATTGACTTAATGACAGGTTTTATACGAACCAAAGCTTGTACAAAACAATGAATATCAGGAAGATTAGCAATCCTTCTGTGAAAAAGAACAGAAAGAGCAGAGATTTGTCTTTCAAGAAACTTGCGGACAAACCTTTATCTAAACCATCCTGAAGAAATATAAGTCTTCCAGACTCTATAATATATCTCTCTAGATACAGATTTACGAGCCTGTCACATAGTATCAATCACAGAGTCAGAGAAACCTCTTTGACCAAGAATCAAGCGTTCAAACTCCACACCTTAAAATTAAGGTTTTGAGATCCTGATGGAAAAAAGAACCTTGAGACAGAAAGACTGGTCTTAACGGAAGAGTCCACAGCTGGCAAGAGGCCATCCGGACAAGATCCGCATACCAAAACCTGTGAGGCCATGCTGGAGCTACCAGCAGGACAAACGAGCATTCCTTTAGAATATTAGAGAATACCCTTGGAAGAAGAACTAGAGGCGGAAAGATATAGGCAGGATGACACTTGTAAGGAAGAGATAATGCATCCACTGCCTCCGCCCGAGGATCCCTGGATCCGGACAGATACCAGGGAAGTTTCTTGTTTAGATGAGAAGCCATCAGATCTATTTCTGAGAGTTCCCACATTTGAACAATCTGAGGAAATACCTCTGGGTGAAGACCATTCGCCCAGGTGCAACGTTTGGCGACTGAGATAATCCGCTTTCCAATTGTCCATACCTGGGATATGAACCGCAGAGATTAGACAGGAGCTGGATTCCGCCCAAACCAAAATTCGAGATACTTCTTTCATAGCCAGAGGACTGTGAGTCCCTCCTTGATGATTGATGTATGCCACAGTTGTGACATTGTCTATCTGAAAACAAATGAACAACTCTCTCTTCAGAAGAGGCCAAGACTGAAGAGCTCTGAAATTGCACGGAGTTCCAAAATATTGATCGGAAATCTCACCTCCTGAGATTCCCAAACCCCTTGTGCCGTCAGATACCCCCACACAGCTCCCCAACCTGTAAGACTTGCATCTGTTGAGATTATAGTCCAGGTCGGAAGAACAAAGAAGCCCCCTGAACTAAACGATGGTGATCTGCCCACCATGTCAGAGAGTGTCGTATAATCGGTTTAAAGATATTAATTGAGATATCTTTGAGTAATCCCTGCACCATTGGTTCAGCATACAGAGCTGAAGAGGTCGCATGTGAAAACGAGCAAAGGAGATCGCATCTGATGCGGCAGTCCTAAGACCTAAAATTTCCATGCATAAGGCTACCAAAGGGAATGATTGTGACTGAAGGTTTTGACAAGCTGATATCAATGTTAAACTTCTCTTGTCTGACAAGGACAGAGTCATAGACACTGAATCTATTCTAGAAACCTAAAAAGGTTACACTTGTCTGAGGAATCAATGAACTGATTGGTAAATTGATCCTCCAACCATGAACTTGAAGAAACAACACAAGTCGATTCGTATGAGATTCTTCGAAAATGAGAAGACTGAGCAAGTACCCAGATATTGTCCAATAAGGAAATACCAAAAAACCCTGTTCTCTGATTACAGAAAGAAGGGCACCGAGAACCTTTGAAAAAAATTCTTGGAACTGAGGCTAGGCCAAACGGTAGAGCCACAAAACTGGTAATGCTTGTCTAAAAAGAGAATCTCAGACACTAAAAGTGATCTGGATGAATCGGAATATGTAGATACACATCCTGTAAATCTATTGTAGACATATAATGCCCTTGCTAAACAAAAGGCAGGACAGTCCTACAGTAACCATCTTGAATGTTGGTATCCTTACATAACGATTCAATATTGATAGATCCGGAACTGGTCTGAAGGAATTGACCTTCTTTGGTACAATGAAGAGATAAAATAAAACCCCAGTCCCTGTTCCAGAACTGGAACTGGCATAATTACTCCAGCCAACTCTAGATCTGAAACACATTTCAGAAATGCTGAGCCTTTGCTGTGTTAACTGGGACACGGGAAAGAAAAAAAATCTCTTAGCAGGAGGCCTTAACTGAAGCCAATTCTGTACCTTTCTGAAACAATGTTCTGAAACCAGAAATTGAGAACGGAATTGATCAAAATTTCTTTGAAGAAAACGTAATCTGCCCCATACCAGCTGAGCTGGAATAAGGTCCGCACCTTCATGGGTACTTAGGAGCTGGCTATAGGTTTTCTAAAAGGCTTGGATATATTCCAAACTGGAAATAGTTTCCAAACTGATACCGCTCCTGAGAATGAAGGATCAGGCTTTTGTTCCTTATTGTGAGGAAAGGAACGAAATGATTATTAGACCTAAATTTACCTTAGATTTTTTATCCTTTGGAAAAAAAGTTCCCTTCCTTCCAGAAACAGTTGAAATAATAATTTATTACCCTGGAAAGAAAGGGAAAGCAAAGTTGACTTAGAAGACATATCAGTATTCCAAGTTTAATCCATAAAGCTTTTCTAGCTAAAATAGCTAGAGACATATACCTGACATCAACTCTAATGATATCAAAAGATGGTATCACCAATAAAATTATTAGCATGTTATAGAATAATAATAATGCTATAAAATTATGATCTGTTACTTGTTGCGCTAAAGCTTCTAACCAAAAAGTTGAAGCTGCAGCAACATCCGCTAAAAATATAGCAAGTCTAAGAAGATTACCTGAACATAAGTAAGCTTTTCTTAGAAAGGATTCAATTTTCCTATCTAAAGGATCCTTAAATGAATTACTATCTGCCGTAGGAATAGTAGCACATTTAGCAGGAGTAGAGACAGCCCCATAACCTTAGGGATTTTGTCCCAAAAAAACTCTAATCTGTCAGATGGCACAGGATATAATTGCTTATACGTTTAGAAGGAGTAAAAGAATTACCCAAATTATTCCATTCCCTGGAAATTACTTCAGAAATAGCATCAGGGAGATTAAACACTTCTGGAATAACTACAGGAGATTTAAAAACCTTATTTAAACGTTTAGATTTAGAATCAAGAGGACCAGAATCCTCTATTTCTAATGCAATTAATACTTCTTTAAATAAAGAACGAATAAATTCCATCTTGAACAAATACAAAGATTTATCAGCATCAACCTCTGAGACAGAAACCTCTGAACCATTATCAGTATCAGAATGATGATGTTCATTTAAAAATTCATCTGAAAAAAGAGAAGTTTTAAAAGACTTTTATGTAAACTAGAAGGAGAAATAACAGACATAGCCTTCTTAATGGATTTAAAAAATAAAATCTCTTATGTTTATCAGGAACACTCTGAAAATTAGATGTTGACGGAACAGCAACAGGTAATGTAACAGTACTAAAGGAAATTTTATCTGCATTAATAAGTTTGTCATGACATGCAAGACAAACAGCTGGAGAAACAGATACCAAAAATTATAGCAGATACACTTAGCTTGGTAGCTCCAGCAGTAGACAGCGATTTTCCTGTAGTATCTTCTGACTCAGATGCAACGTGAGACATCTTGCAATATGTAAGAGAAAAAACAACATATAAAGCAAAATTGATCAAATTCCTTAAATGACAGTTTCAGGAATGGGAAAAAATGCCAAAGAACAAGCTTCTAGCAACCAGAAGCACTGAAAAAATAAGACTTAAATAATGTGGAGACAAAAGCGACGCCCTTATTTTTTAGCGCCAAATAAGACGCCCACATTATTTGGCGCCTAAATGCTTTTGGCGCCAAAAATGACGCCACATCCGGAACGCCAACATTTTTGGCGCAAAATAACGTAAAAAAATGACGCAACTTCCGGCGACACGTATGACGCCGGAAACGGAAAAGAATTTTTGCGCCAAAAAAGTCAGCGCCAAGAATGACGCAATAAAATGAAGCATTTTTAGCCCCCGCGAGCCTAACAGCCCACAGGAAAAAAAGAGTCAAATTTTTGAAGGTAAGAAAAAATGATTAATTCAAATGCATTATCCCAAATATGAAACTGACTGTCTGAAAAATAAGGAAAGTTGAACATTCTGAGTCAAGGCAAATAAATGTTTGAATACATATATTTAGAACTTTATAAACAAAGTGCCCAACCATAGCTTAGAGTGTCACAGAAAATAAGATTTACTTACCCCAGGACACTCATCTACATGTTTGTAGAAAGCCAAACCAGTACTGAAACGAGAATCAGCAGAGGTAATGGTATATATATAAGAGTATATCGTCGATCTGAAAAGGGAGGTAAGAGATGAATCTCTACGACCGATAACAGAGAACCTATGAAATAGACCCCGTAGAAGGAGATCACTGCATTCAAATAGGCAATACTCTCCTCACATCCCTCTGACATTCACTGCACGCTGAGAGGAAAACTGGGCTCCAACTTGCTGCGGAGCGCATATCAACGTAGAATCTAGCACAAACTTACTTCACCACCTCCATCGGAGGCAAAGTTTGTAAAACTGAATTGTGGGTGTGGTGAGGGGTGTATTTATAGGCATTTTAAGGTTTGGGAAACTTTGCCCCTCCTGGTAGGAATGTATATCCCATACGTCACTAGCTCATGGACTCTTGCTAATTACATGAAAGAAATATAGACCTGCCTCAAGGACTTTCCTACGAAAGGCAGCCACAGCAAAAGCAAAATCTCCCAAATTCAAAAAAAGTAGTCTTACACTACTAAAGTAGGTAAAAAGTTACCATAAGAACTCCTCTTCCATAAGTACCATTTCTTTCATACAGGTGGTCAGAGTCCACGATCCATTACTCCTGGGAATTACTCTTCCTTACCACTAGGAGGCAAAGATTCCCAAACTCCAAGAGCTTTATAAAACCCCTCCCACTTTACATCTACCTCAGTCTTTACTTTGCCTCCGCTTGAGGTGGTCGAAGAATGAAGATGTGAATTTGATTCTTCAGTGAGAGAGGTTCTCAGTCTATATTGAGGCCCTGTTTCCTCTCAGAGTATAGTGCTTGTCATAGGGACCTATATGGGGAATGGTTTGTAACTCCATTCTCACCTCATGGGAAATCTGTCACAGACCCTCTATAATTGGTCACAGGGTCTTTTGTCTCCTATGGATCTACAATATACTCCTATTCCATAACCTCTGCTGATATGTTTCTTTACTGGTTTGGCCGTCTACTGGCTGTTTGCTGGATGAGTGTTTGTTGGTAAGTATAATTTTTATAATTTTTTCACCTTTGGATTACACACATCAGTTTAGTGCATGCATGTCCTCGGTATTGTGCACGTCTGGTTTTTGGCGTGCTAAATTAACTTCTTTATATCCTAATCCCCAGAATGCTTCAGAAAGATCTTTGCTTAATTTAGATGTTTGAGCCTTTAAATATTTCAATCTTAATAGGAGGAGAGTCCACTGCTTCATTCATTACTTGTGGGAAATAAGAACCTGGCCACCAGGAGGAGGCAAAGACACCCCAGCCAAAGGCTTAAATACCTCCCCCACTCCCCTCATCCCCCAGTCATTCTTTTCCTTTTGTCACAGGAGGTTGGCAGAGAAGTGTCGGAAGATTCAGAGTATTCTCTTATGGAAGGTAGTACTCTTTGAAATGGGACTGGAGTTTTAAGTAATCCTGTCAGCCTCTGTGAGAGCATGGATGAAAGTTAGATTCCGAAGATGCAGGGAGTGTCGTCTCTGCAAAACCATCCCGACTCATATTAACAGCTCCATGGCAATCAGCGTTGACGAGTTTCGCTGCCTGCCTTTCTTCACTCAAGTCCATGTCAGGAGCGATGCTACTAACCTGTCACACTTGAAGGGCTGTGTTCCTGTTCCATGGCATAGATTTTGGTAACATTGTTTCATTTATACACATATAACGCAAGAAGACAGGGTCTTTTATCTGTATAGAATCAAGGTTTAATATCCCTGGAAAGGGGATTATTGGACAGGAGGGGATTTATGCATAATATCTTTGTGTTAATGCTACGTCGTGTGAGATGAGGCTCTAGCAATGTGAACAGTCAGAGCTGATAGATGCCTTAGCGGTGCCCTGGGAGTTAAACCCGATTTACATATTTCAACCATTGCCACTTCGAGTGGTTTCCCGCATCAAACAGGAGCAAGTTTCAACCATTCTGATTGCTCCGTTGTGGCCGCGGAGGATGTGGTTTGCAGATCTGGTGGGGATGTCATTGTCTCCTCCATGGAGGATACCCTTGCTCAGATATCTGCTGGTTCAGGGTCCGTTTCTACACCAAAATCTCAAGTCTCTGAGGCTGCCTGTGTGGGGATTGAACGCATAGTCTTGGCTAAGAGTGGTTTTTCTTAGAGAGTAATTGATACTCTCATCCAGGTCGGGAACTCGTCTCATCTATCATAAGGTGTGGATGGCCTACTTATCCTGGTGCGAGGAACGTGGATATCCGTGGCACAAGGTTAGGGTATCCAGGATTCTGGCCTTTCTCCAGGATGGACTGGATAAGGGTCTTGCCGCCAGTTCCTTAAAGGGACAGATTTCAGCGTTGTCAGTGCTGTTACACAATAAGCTAGCGGAGCATCCTGATATTCAGTCCTTTGTTCAGGCTCTGTCTAGGATCAGACCTGTCTTTAGAAATTTGGCTCCTCCTTGGAGCTTAAACTTCATTCTTAAGGTTTTGCAGAGGGCTCAGTTTGAACCTTTGCATGCCCTTGACATCAAGATTCTTTCCTGTAAGGTTCTATTTCTTCTGGCTATTGCTTCGGCTCGCAGGGTCTCTGAGTTAGCGGCCTTGCAATCTAAGCCCCCTTACCTGATTTTCACGCTTCGCACTGGGTTGGGATTTCTTCCCAAGGGGGTGTCAGATCGTAACATCAATCAGGAGATGATAGTTCCTTCCTTGTGTACAAACCCTTCTTCGTCTAAGGAAAGGTTACTGCATTCAGGGCCGCCATCAGGGGGTGACTCCTTTTTTTGGGGGAATGTTATTACAAGGAGTAAATTATTAGCATTTAAGAGGATTTCTGAGTGCACTAAACCACTATGCACAGTGTGAGACAGACTTGACACTTTGTACAGTGTTTGCTTGAGTCAGACAGCATTGCAGAGGAGGTAGGACTTACTTACGGCTAGATTTAGAGTTCTGCGGCCAAAGGGGTGCGTTAGCTACGCTGGCTTTTTCTTTCATGTAATTAGCAAGAGTCCATGAGCTAGTGACGTATGGGATATACATTCCTACTAGGAGGGGCAAAGTTTCCCAAACCTCAAAATGCCTACAAATACACCCCTCACCACACCCACAAATCAGTTTTACAAATTTTGCCTCCTATGGAGGTGGTGAAGTAAGTTTGTGCTAGATTCTACGTTGATATGCGCTCCGCAGCAGGTTGGAGCCCGGTTTTCCTCTCAGCGTGCAGTGAATGTCAGAGGGATGTGAGGAGAGTATTGCCTATTTGAATTCAATGATCTCCTTCTACGGGGTCTATTTCATAGGTTCTCTGTTATCGGTCGTAGAGATTCATCTCTTACCTCCCTTTTCAGATCGACGATATACTCTTATATATATATATATATATATATATATATATATATATATATATATATATATATATATATATATATGATTACCTCTACTGATTCTCGTTTCAGTACTGGTTTGGCTTTCTACAACATGTAGATGAGTGTCCTGGGGTAAGTAAGTCTTATTTTCTGTGACACTCTAAGCTATGGTTGGGCACTTTTTTATAAAGTTCTAAAGATATGTATTCAAACATTTATTTGCCTTGACTCAGGATGTTCAACATTCCTTATTTCAGACAGTCAGTTTCATATTTGGGATAATGCATTTGAATCAATCATTTTTTTCTTACCTTAAAATTTGACTTTTTTCCCTGTGGGCTGTTAGGCTCGCGGGGGCTGAAAATGCTTCATTTTATTGCGTCATTCTTGGCGCGGACTTTTTTGGCGCAAACATTTTTTTCTGTTTCCGGCGTCATACGTGTCATTTTTTACATTCTTTTGCGCCAAAAGTGTCGGCGTTCCGGATGTGGCGTCATTTTTTGCGCCAAAAGCATTTAGGCGCCAAATAATGTGGGCGTCTTATTTGGCGCTAAAAAAATATGGGCGTCACTTTTGTCTCCACATTATTTAAGTCTCATTTTCTATTGCTTCTGGTTGCTAGAAGCTTGTTCACTGGCATTTTTTCCCATTCCTGAAACTGTCTTTTAAGGAATTTGTTCAATTTTGCTTTATATGTTGTTTTTTCTATTACATATTGCAAGATGTCCCACGTTGCAACTGAGTCAGAAGATACTTCTGGGAAAATCGCTGCCTGGTGCTGGAGCTACCAAAGCTAAGTGTATCTGCTGTAAACTTTTGGTAGCTGTTCCTCCAGCTGTTGTTTGTATTGAATGTCATGACAAACTTGTTAATGCAGATAATATTTCCTTTAGTAAAGTTCCATTACCTGTTGCTGTTCCGTCAACATCTAATACTCAGAGTGTTCCTGATAACATAAGAGATTTTGTTTCTAAATCCATTAAGAAGGCTATGTCTGTTATTCCTCCTTCTTTTAAAACTTCTCATTGTTCAGAAGAATTTTTAAATGAACATCATCATTCTGATTCTGATAATAGTTCTTCTGGTTCAGAGGATTCTGTCTCAGAGGTTGATGCTGATAAATCTTCATATTTATTTAAAATGGAATTTATCCGTTCTTTACTTAAAGAAGTCCTAATTGCATTAGAAATTGAGGATTCTGGTCCTCTTGATACTAAATCTAAACGTTTAGATAAGGTTTTTAAATCTCCTGTAGTTATTCCAGAAGTTTTTCCTGTTCCTGGTGCTATTTCTGAAGTAATTTCCAGGGAATGGAATAATTTGGGTAATTCATTTACTCCTTCTAAACGTTTTAAGCAATTATATCCTGTGCCATCTGACATGTTAGAGTTTTGGGACAAAATCCCTAAGGTTGATGGGGCTGTCTCTACTCTTGCTAAGCGTACTACTATTCCTACGGCAGATGGTACTTATTTGTGTTCAGGTAATCTTCTTAGACCTGCTATATCATTGGCTGATGTTGCTGCAGCTTCAACTTTTTGGTTGGAAGCTTTAGCGCAACAAGTAACAGATCATAATTCTCATAGCATTATTATTCTTCTTCAACATGCTAATAATTTTATTTGTGATGCCATCTTTGATATCATTAGAGTTGATGTCAGGTATATGTCTCTAGCTATTTTAGCTAGAAGAGCTTTATGGCTTAAAACTTGGAATGCTGACATGTCTTCTAAGTCTACTCTGCTTTCCCTTTCTTTCCAGGGTAATAAATTATTTGGTTCTCAGTTGGATTCTATTATCTCAACTGTTACTGGAGGGAAAGGAACTTTTTTACCACAGGATAAAAAATCTAAAGGTAAATTCAGGTCTAATAATCGTTTTCGTTCCTTTCGTCACAACAAGGAACAAAAACCTGATCCTTCATCCTCAGGAGCGGTGTCCGTTTGGAAACCATCTCCAGTCTGGAATAAATCCAAGCCTTTTAGAAAATCAAAGCCAGCTCCTAAATCCACATGAAGGTGCGGCCCTCATTCCAGCTCAGCTGGTAGGGGGCAGATTACGTTATTTCAAAGAAATTTGGATCAATTCCGTTCACAATCTTTGGATTCAGAACATTGTTTCAGAAGGGTACAGAATTGGTTTCAAGATAAGACCTCCTGCAAAGAGATTTTTTCTTTCCCGTGTCCCAGTAAATCCAGCGAAGGCTCAAGCATTTCTGAAATGTGTTTCAGATCTAGAGTTAGCTGGAGTAATTATGCCAGTTCCAGTTCTGGAACAGGGGCTGGGGTTTTATTCAAATCTCTTCATTGTACCAAAGAAGGAGAATTCTTTCAGACCAGTTCTGGATCTAAAAATATTGAATCGTTATGTAAGGATACCAACATTCAAAATGGTAACTGTAAGGACTATCCTGCCTTTTGTTCAGCAAGGGCATTATATGTCTACAATAGATTTACAGGATGCATATCTGCATATTCCGATTCATCCAGATCACTATCAGTTTCTGAGATTCTCTTTCCTAGACAAGCATTACCAGTTTGTGGCTCTGCCGTTTGGCCTAGCAACAGCTACAAGAATTTTTACAAAGGTTCTCGGTGCCCTTCTGTCTGTAATCAGAGAACAGGGTATTGTGGTATTTCCTTATTTGGACGATATCTTGGTACTTGCTCAGTCTTCACATTTAGCAGAATCTCATACGAATCGACTTGTGTTGTTTCTTCAAGATCATGGTTGGAGGATCAATTTACTAAAAAGTTCATTGATTCCTCAGACAAGGGTAACCTTTTTGGGTTTCCAGATAGATTCAGTGTCCATGACTCTATCTTTGACAGACAAGAGACGTCTAAAATTGATATCAGCTTGTCGAAACCTTCAGTCACAATCATTCCCTTCGGTAGCCTTATGCATGGAAATTCTAGGTCTTATGACTGCTGCATCGGACGCGATCCCCTTTGCTTGTTTTCACATGCGACCTCTTCAGCTCTGTATGCTGAACCAATGGTGCAGGGATTACACAAAGATATCTCAATTAATATCTTTAAAACCGATTGTACGACACTCTCTGACGTGGTGGACAGATCACCATCGTTTAGTTCAGGGGGCTTCTTTTGTTCTTCCGACCTGGACTGTAATTTCAACAGATGCAAGTCTTACAGGTTGGGGAGCTGTGTGGGGGTCTCTGACGGCACAAGGGGTTTGGGAATCTCAGGAGGTGAGATTACCGATCAATATTTTGGAACTCAGTGCAATTTTCAGAGCTCTTCAGTCTTGGCCTCTTCTAAAGAGAGAATCGTTCATTTGTTTTCAGACAGACAATGTCACAACTGTGGCATACATCAATCATCAAGGAGGGACTCACAGTCCTCTAGCTATGAAAGAAGTATCTCGAATTCTGGTTTTGGCGGAATCCAGCTCCTGTCTAGTTTCTGCGGTTCATATCCCAGGTATAGACAATTGGGAAGCGGATTATCTCAGTCGCCAAACGTTGCATCCGGGCGAATGGTCTCTTCACCCAGAGGTATTTCTTCAGATTGTTCAAATGTGGGGACTTCCAGAAATAGATCTGATGGCCTCTCATCTAAACAAGAAACTTCCCAGGTATCTGTCCAGATCCAGGGATCCTCAAGCGGAAGCAGTGGATGTATTGTCACTTCCTTGGAAGTATCATCCTGCCTATATCTTTCCGCCTCTAGTTCTTCTTCCAAGAGTGATCTCCAAGATTCTGAAGGAATGCTAGTTTGTTCTGCTGGTAGCTCCAGCATGGCCTCACAGGTTTTGGTATGCGGATCTTGTCCGGATGGCTTCTTGCCAACCGTGGACTCTTCCGTTAAGACCAGACCTTCTGTCGCAAGGTCCTTTTTTCCATCAGGATCTCAAATCAAATTTAAAGGTATGGAGATTGAAAGCTTGATTCTTGGTCAAAGAGGTTTCTCTGACTCTGTGATTAATACTATGTTACAGGCTCGTAAATCTGTATCTAGAGAGATATATTATAGAGTCTGGAAGACTTATATTTCTTGGTGTCTTTCTCGTCATTTTTCCTGGCATTCTTTTAGAATTCCGAGAATTTTACAGTTTCTTCAGGATGGTTTGGATAAAGGTTTGTCTGCAAGTTCCTTGAAAGGACAAATCTCGGCTCTTTCTGTTCTTTTTCACAGAAAGATTGCTAATCTTCCTGATATTCATTGTTTTGTACAAGCTTTGGTTCGTATAAAACCTGTTAAGTCAATTTCTCCTCCTTGGAGTTTGAATTTGGTTCTGGGGGCTCTTCAAGCTCCTCCGTTTGAACCTATGCATTCATTGGACATTAAATTACTTTCTTGGAAAGTTTTGTTCCTTTTGGCTATCTCTTCTGCCAGAAGAGTTTCTGAATTATCTGCTCTTTCTTGTGAGTCTCCTTTTCTGATTTTTCACCAGGATAAGGCGGTGTTGCGAACTTCTTTTGAATTTTTACCTAAGGTTGTGAATTCCAACAACATTAGTAGAGAAATTGTGGTTCCTTCTTTATGTCCTAATCCTAAGAATTCTAAGGAGAAATCATTGCATTCTTTGGATGTAGTTAGAGCTTTGAAATATTATGTTGAAGCTACTAAGACTTTCCGAAAGACTTCTAGTCTATTTGTTATCTTTTCCGGTTCTAGGAAAGGTCAGAAGGCCTCTGCCATTTCTTTGGCATCTTGGTTGAAATCTTTAATTCATCATGCTTATGTCGAGTCGGGTAAAACTCCGCCTCAAAGGATTACAGCTCATTCTACTAGGTCAGTTTCTACTTCCTGGGTGTTTAGGAATGAAGCTTCGGTTGATCAGATTTGCAAAGCAGCAACTTGGTCTTCTTTGCATACTTTTACTAAATTCTACCATTTTTATGTGTTTTCTTCTTCTGAAGCTGTTTTTGGTAGAAAAGTACTTCAGGCAGCTGTTTCAGTTTGAATCTTCTGCTTATATTTTCAGTTTTTTTCATTATAAAATTTAATCTTTATTTTGGGTGTGGATTATTTTTCAGCGGAATTGGCTGTCTTTATTTTATCCCTCCCTCTCTAGTGACTCTTGCGTGGAAAGATCCACATCTTGGGTAGTCATTATCCCATACGTCACTAGCTCATGGACTCTTGCTAATTACATGAAAGAAAACATAATTTATGTAAGAACTTACCTGATAAATTCATTTCTTTCATATTAGCAAGAGTCCATGAGGCCCACTCTTTTTGTGGTGGTTATGATTTTTTTGTATAAAGCACAATTATTCCAATTCCTTATTTTTTATGCTTTCGCACTTTTTTCTTATCACCCCACTTCTTGGCTATTCGTTAAACTGATTTGTGGGTGTGGTGAGGGGTGTATTTGTAGGCATTTTGAGGTTTGGGAAACTTTGCCCCTCCTGGTAGGAATGTATATCCCATACGTCACTAGCTCATGGACTCTTGCTAATATGAAAGAAATGAATTTATCAGGTAAGTTCTTACATAAATTATGTTTTTTTCCCCGCACCTTTTAAATACCGCTGGTATTTAGAGTTCACAGAAGGGCAGCGTTAGGCTCCAAAAAAGGGAGCGTAGAGCATATTTAACGCCACTGCAACTCTCGATACCAGCGGTGCTTACGGACGCGGCCAGCTTCAAAAACGTGCTTGTGCACGATTCCCCCATAGGAAACAATGGGGCTGTTTGAGCTGGAAAAAAAACCTAACACCTGCAAAAAAGCAGCGTTCAGCTCCTAACGCAGCCCCATTGTTTCATATGGGGAAACACTTCCTACATCTACACCTAAAACTCTAACATGTACCCCGAGTCTAAACACCTCTAGCCTTACACTTATTAACCCCTAATCTGCCATCGCTAACCCCTGCATTTTATTATTAACCCCTAATCTGCCGCTCCGTACACCGCCGCAACCTACGTTATCCCTATGTGCCCCTAACACCGCCGACCCCTATATTATATTTTTTAACCCCTAATTTGCCCCCACAACGTTTCCGCCAGCTACCTACAATAATTAACCCCTAATCCGCCTCACTCCCGCCTCAATAACCCTATAAGAAATAGTATTAACCCCTAATCTGCCCTCCATAACATCGCCGACACCTAACTTCAATTATTAACCCCTAATCTGCCGACCGGATCTCGCATCTACTCTAATAAATGGATTAACCCCTAAAGCTAAGTCTAACACTAACACCCCCCTAAATTAAATATAATTTAAATCTAACGAAATAAATTAACTCTTATTAAATAAATTATTCCTATTCAAAGCTAAATACTTACCTGTAAAATAAACCCTAATATAGCTACAATATAACTAATAATTATATTGTAGCTATTTTAGGATTAATATTTATTTTACAGGCAACTTTGTATTTATTTTAACCAGGTACAATAGCTATTAAATAGTTAAGAACTATTTAATAGTTAAAATAATTACAAAATTACCTGTAAAATAAATCCTAACATAAGTTACAATTAAACCTAACACTACACTATCAATAAATTAATTAAATACAATACCTACAAATAACTACAATTAAATAAACTAACTAAAGTACAAAAAATAAAAAAGAACTAAGTTACAAAAAATAAAAAAATATTTACAAACATTAGAAAAATATTACAACAATTTTAAACTAATTACACCTATTCTAAGCCCCCTAATAAAATAACAAAGACCCCCAAAATAAAAAAATGCCCTACCCTATTCTAAATTAAAAAAGTTCAAAGTTTTTTTACCTTACCAGCCCTGAAAAGGGCCATTTGCGGGGCATGCCCCAAATAATTCAGCTCTTTTGCCTGTAAAAAAAAACATACAATAACCCCCCCCCCCACATTACAACCCACATACCCCTAATCTAACCCAAACCCCCCTTAAATAAACCTAACACTAAGCCCCTGAAGAGCTTCCTACGTTATCTTCACCATGCCAGGTTCACCGATCCGTCCTCCGAAGTCTTGATCCAAGCCTCCGAAGTCTTGATCCAAGCCTCCGAAGTCTTGATCCAAGCCCAAGCGGGGGCTGGCGATCTATAATCCGGCTGAAGTCTTCTATCAAGCGGCGGCTGAAGAGGTCCAGAAGAGGCTCCAAAGTCTTCATCCTATCCGAGAAGAAGAGGAGATCCGGACCGGCAACCATCTTGATCCAAGCGGCATCTTCTATCTTCATCCGATGACGAACGGCTCCATCTTGAAGACCTCCAGCGTGGATCCATCCTCTTCGTTTAACGTCCAACTGAAGAATGAAGGTTCCTTTAAGGGACGTCATCCAAGATGGCGTCCCTCGAATTCCGATTGGCTGATAGGATTCTATCAGCCAATCGGAATTAAGGTAGGAAAATTCTGATTGGCTGATGGAATCAGCCAATCAGATTCAAGTTCAATCCGATTGGCTGATTGGATCAGCCAATCAGATTGAGCTTGCATTCTATTGGCTGATTCCATCAGCCAATCAGAATTTTCCTACCTTAATTCCGATTGGCTGATAGAATCCTATCAGCCAATCGGAATTCGAAGGACGCCATCTTGGATGACGTCCCTTAAAGGAACCTTCATTCTTCAGTTGGACGTCGAACGAAGAGGATGGATCCGCGCTGGAGGTCTTCAAGATGGAGCCGTTCGTCATCGGATGAAGATAGAAGATGCCGCTTGGATCAAGATGGTTGCCAGTCCGGATCTCCTCTTCTTCCCGGATAGGATGAAGACTTTGGAGCCTCTTCTGGACCTCTTCAGCCTCCGCTTTATAGAAGACTTCAGCCGGATTATGGATCGCCAGCCCCCGCTTGGGCTTGGATGAAGACTTCGGAGGCTTGGATCAAGACTTCGGAGGACGGATCGTGAACCTGGCATGGTGAAGATAAGGTAGGAAGATCTTCAGGGGCTTAGTGTTAGGTTTATTTAAGGGGGGTTTGGGTTAGATTAGGGGTATGTGGGTGGTGGGTTGTAATGTTGGTGGGGGTATTGTATGTTTTTTTTTACAGGCAAAAGAGCTGAATTATTTGGGGCATGGCCCGCAAATGGCCCTTTTCAGGGCTGGTAAGGTAAAAGAGCTTTGAACTTTTTTAATTTAGAATAGGGTAGGGCATTTTTTTATTTTGGGGGTCTTTGTTATTTTAGTAGGGGGTTTAGAGTAGGTGTAATTAGTTTAAAATTGTAATATTTTTCTAATGTTTGTAAATATTTTTTTATTTTTTGTAACTTAGTTCTTTTTTATTTTTTGTACTTTAGTTAGTTTATTTAATTGTAGTTATTTGTAGGTATTGTATTTAATTAATTTATTGATAGTGTAGTGTTAGGTTTAATTGTAACTTAGGTTAGGGTTTATTTTACAGGTAATTTTGTAATTATTTTAGCTATTAAATAGTTCTTAACTATTTAATAGCTATTGTACCTGGTTAAAATAAATACAAAGTTGCCTGTAAAATAAATATTAATCCTAAAATAGCTACAATATAATTATTATTTATATTGTAGCTATATTAGGGTTTATTTTACAGGTAAGTATTTAGCTTTAAATAGGAATAATTTATTTAATAAGAGTTAATTTATTTTGTTGGATTTAAATTATATTTAAGTTAGGGGGGTGTTAGGGTTAGACTTAGCTTTAGGGGTTAATACATTTATTATAGTAGCGGTGTGGTCCGGTCGGCAGATTAGGGGTTAATTATTGTAGGTAGGTGGAGGCGACGTTGGGGGCGGCATATTAGGGGTTAATAAATATAATATAGGGGTCGGCTGTGTTAGGGGCAGCAGATTAGGGGTACATAGGTATAATGTAGGTTGCGGCGGTGTACGGAGCGGCAGATTAGGGGTTAAAAAAAAATATGCAGGTGTCGGCGATAGCGGGGGCGGCAGATTAGGGGTTAATAAATATTATGTAGGTGTCGGCGGTATTAGGGGCAGCAGATTAGGGGTACATAGGGATAACGTAGGTTGCGGCCGTGTGCGGTCGGCAGATTAGGGGTTAAAAATGTTTAATAGAGTGGCGACGATGTGGGGGGACCTTGGTTTAGGGGTGCATAGGTAGTTTATGGGTGTTAGTGTACTTTAGAGCACAGTAGTTAAGAGCTTTATAAACCGGCGTTAGCCCAGAAAGCTCTTAACTACTGACTTTTTTTTGCGGCTGGAGTTTTGTCGTTAGATTTCTAACGCTCACTTCAGCCACGACTCTAAATACCGGCGTTAGAAAGATCCCATTGAAAAGATAGGATACGCAATTGACATAAGGGGATCTGCGGTATGGAAAAGTCGCGGCTGCAAAGTGAGCGTTAGACCCTTTCCTGACTGACTCTAAATACCAGCGGTAGCCCAAAACCAGCGTTAGGAGCCACTAACGCTGGTTTTGATGGCTACCGCCAAACTTTAAATCTAGCCGTTAGTAAATGTTTTTTATTTTTTTTGTGCAATTTCGGATTGTAACTTCAGTGTGGTAGTAGTTGTATGGTGGGGCCAGAGGTCCATAAAAACACTTTTTTAGCAGCAGTGTATTTATGATTATTTGACAATGCTGTAGAAATTCTATATTTAAAGCCATGCAGAAATGTTTCCTCCAATACACAAATGGTAGGTGCCCTTTTGGCAGATACGTGTTTTTTTTTTCTTAAAATATATATATATATATATATATATATTACATTCCAGTTTACTGCCCCTTTATGCAAGGATTTTCCAGATGCAAGGAGGCATTTTAGCTAAGATTTTTACATCTGCATAAAATGTTATACTCTCAGACTAAGATTGCTCAGTGTTTGAAATGAGACAGGTTAACTTAAAACTGTTCAGTTTACACTACAGCGGACTTAATTTTGAAATACATACAAACAAGCCTAAATCCTGCATTTAACCAGATCTAATGGTATGAGTACCACAGCTTATGGTTCCACCAAGACCATATAGAGTACAGCATTTTCAAAATCCATAAGTACAGCTGACAGATGGGAACATTTGTACACTATATTTGAAGTGGTGCTCTTGGTTGGGGAAAATGGGGCAAAAAAAACAAACATATGTCAACCTTTTAAAAGTACTTTTCTTCATCTACCCAGATCATTAAAGTACAATTTTGAATTCACAAAATTATTTTTGTTTGCACATTTACAAATATGATTCTTTAAAAAGTGATCTCTTAATTTCTGCAAATTTTTTATCATGCATGTCACACACTGTTGATTTAGGGGATGCAATGTGCAGAAATGTTACTTCCTGTGAGTTTTTCTGTGGGTGTCTGTGTTTGTCTTTGTGCTTTTGCTTGTGTCTCTGAGTGGGTATGTATTTTTTTCTTCTACAAGATAAGAGTCCACGGATTTCATCCTTGTGGAATATTATCCTCCTAACAGGAAGTGGCAAAGAGCACCACAGCAGAGCTGTATATATAGCTCCTCCCTTCCCCTCCACCCACAGTCATTCTCTTTGCCTGTGTTATACTAGGAAGAGGTAAAGTGAGGTGTTAGTTTTAGTTTCTTCAATCAAGAAGTTTTTTATTTTAAATGGTACCGGTGAGTACTATTTTCCTCAGGGGGATATGGAAGAAGATTTCTGCCCTGAGGTTGATGATCTTAGCAGCTGTAACTAAGATCCATGTTAGTTCCCACTAGACTTTGGAAGGTAACACAAGAGACATCTTCAGTGTGGAGAACGGTTACATGCTACAAGCAGCATTGAGGTATGTGCAGCCCTTTATTTCTGAGGAGACTTGATATATCAGAACTGGCTGGCATTTCCCTGTAAGGGAATGGGGTAAGCAGTAGACCTGTTAAACAGAGGGGTGTTACTGGAGACCTATGTTTTTTATTTTTCTGTTGACACAATCATTATAATGGGCATTATACAAGACACTGGGAGAAACTGTTGCTCGGTTTTTTGTTTGCACTGAATAACTGGTGTGGCTATACTGGTATGTTTAGGGTTTTATATGTTCCACTTAGTTTTGCTTAAAACCGCTTCACCATGCGGTTGTTTTAGGCCTACTCGAGCATCAGCCATGATGGGCGGGGCTTAATTTTACGCGCTCAGATGCGCACTTCCTTCTGGCTGAGAAGCAGCAAGCATTACCTCCGGTTGATTCTAAACAGTGATTCTCTTGTCTGGATCGTTGGCGAATCATTTAAAAGTACCCTGGGGGCAGGTAGGCGCCACAGCAGAGCTGTGGCGACGTGCAGGGGGTATTTTTGTAAAAAATTTACATTTTTGTGATTTAAGTTACTTTTAGAGGTTAATTTCTCCCCTTACTCTTGGGGTGCAATAATTTTTGGAGCCATTAATGAGTTAGTTAATTTTTAGAGCAAATTAACATTTTTGAAACAGTTTTGGAAAAATTGTGCGCTTTTTATTTCTTAAAGGTGCAGTACTTGTTTTTCAAAATTTGTTTAAAGCAATAAAGTGTTTAACGACTTCTCTAACGACTTCTGTGGTTATTACTAGTCTGTTCAACATATCTCGTTCTATGTGTTTAGAAGCTATTGTGGAACCCCCTCTTACGTTGTGTACCTCTTGTACTGAAAGGGCCTTACATTGTAAAAAGCATATTTTAGGTCAAGAAAGTGTGCCTAAGGATGATTCTCAGTCTGAAGAGAATCAGGATATGCCATCCAATTTTCCCCAAGTGTCACAACCTTTAACGCCCACGCAAGCAACGCCAAGTACATCTAGTGCGTCTAATTCTTTTACTCTGCAGGAGATGGCTGCAGTTATGTCAGCTACCCTTACTGAGGTATCATCTAAATTACCAGTGTTACAGGGTAAACGCAGTAGGTCAGGTATTAATGTGAATACTAAATCCTCTGATGCTTTATTGGCTATTTCCGATGTACCCTCACAGTGCTCAGAGTTGGGGGTCAGGGAATTGCTGTCTGAGGGAGAGCTTTCAGACTCAGGGAATGTGTTACCTCAGACAGATTCGGACGTTATGTCCTTTAAATTTAAGCTTGAACACCTCCGCCTGTTACTTCGGGAGGTTTTAGCAACTCTGGATGATTTTTCCGGTTAATAAAAGAATTTTGGAAATTATAAAAAAGGAATGGGATAGACCAGGTATACTGTTTTCTCCCCTCCTAATTTTAAGAAAATGTTAACCATATCAGACACCATTCGGGACTCGTGGCAAACGGTCCCTAAGGTAGAGGGAGCTATATCTACCCTGGCTAAGAGTACAACTATACCCATTGAGGACAGTTGTGCTTTCAAAGACCCTATGGATAAAAAGTTAGAGGGTCTTCTAAAGAAATTATTTATTCATCAGGGTTTTCTTTTACAACCTATAGCTTGCATTGTTCCAGTAACTACTGCAGCAGCTTTTTGGTTTGGGGCTCTGGAAGAGTCTCAGAAGGTTGAGACTCCGTTAGATGACATTTTGGATAGAATTAAGGCTCTCAAGCTTGCTAATTCTTTTATTACTGATGCTGCTTTTCAAATTGCTAAATTAGCGGCGAAAAATGCAGGATTTGCTATTCTAGCACGTAGAGCGTTATGGCTCAAATCTTGGTTTGCTGATGTGTCATCACAAACTAAGCTTTTAGCTATTCCTTTTAAAGGTAAGACCCTTTTCGGGCCTGAATTGAAGGAAATCATTTCTGACATTACTGGAGGTAAAGGCCATGCCCTACCTCAGGATAAGTCTGTTAAAATGAGGGGTAAACAAAATAATTTTCGTTCCTTCTGGAATTTTAAAGGAGGACCCTCTGCTTCCTCTTCCTCCTCAAAGCAGGAAGGGAATTTTACCCAATCTAAGTCAGTCTGGAGACCCAACCAGACCTGGAATAAAGGTAAACAATCCAAGAAGCCCGCTGCTGCTACAAAGACAACATGAAGGGGCGGCCCCCGATCCGGGACCGGATCTAGTAGAAGGCAGACTTTCTTTCTTTGTTCAGGCTTGGGCAAGAGATGTTCAGGACCCCTGGGTGCTGGAAATCGTGACCCACAGGTATCAACTGGAATTGAAGGATTTTCTCCCAAGAGGGAGGTTTTATCTTTCACGATTATCTGTAGACCAGATAAAGAGAGGCGTTCTTACACTGTGTAAAAGACCTCTCTACCATGGGAGTAATTTGTCCCGTTCCAAAACAGGGACAGGGGTTTTACTCAAATCTCTTTGTGGTTCCCAAAAAAGAGGGAACTTTCAGACCCATTTTAGATCTCAAGTGTCTAAACAAGTTTCTCAGGGTCCCATCGTTCAAGATGTAGACTATACGAACAATCTTACCAATGATCCAGGAGGGTCAATATATGACTACCGTGGATTTAAAGGATGCTTACCTTCATATTCCTATCCACAAGGATCATCAGTTTCTAAGGTTTGCCTTCCTGGACAAACATCAGTTCATGACTCTTCCCTTCGGGTTGGCCACAGCATCCAGAATCTTCACAAAGGTTCTAGGGTCTCTTCTGGTGGTTCTCAGACCGCGAGGCATAGCAGTGGCGTCTTATCTGGACGACATTTTGATCCAGGCGTCAACTTACCTGACAAGATCTCACACGGACACAGTCCTGTCTTTCCTGAGAACTCACGGTTGGAAGGTGAACACAGAGAAGAGTTCACTAGTTCTACAGACAAGGGTCCCCCTTCTTGGTAGACGTGAAAATATTTCTGACGGAGGTCAGAAAATCAAAGATTCTAAATACTTGCCGAGCACTTCAGTTCATTCCTCGGCCATCAGTGGCTCAGTGTAAGGAGGTAATTGGATTAATGGTAGCTGCAATGGACATCATTCCGTTTGCTCGCTTTCATCTCAGACCACTGCAGCTGTGCATGCTCGGACAGTGGAATGGGGATTATGCGGATTTATCTCCTCAGATAAATCTGGATCAAGAGACCAGAGACTCTTCTTTGGTGGTTGTCGCCAAATCATCTGTCCCAGGGGACTTGTTTCCGCAAACCCTCGTGGGTGATAGTGACAACGGACGCCAGCCTTCTGGGCTGGGGTGCAGTCTGGAATTCCCTGAAGGCTCAGGGTGTTTGGACTCTCTACTTCCAATCAGTATTCTGGAACTGAGAGCAATATTCAATGCGCTTCAGGCGTGG
Organism: Bombina bombina; assembly: GCF_027579735.1. Taxonomy (NCBI): domain Eukaryota; kingdom Metazoa; phylum Chordata; class Amphibia; order Anura; family Bombinatoridae; genus Bombina; species Bombina bombina. The sequence continues at coordinate 1,067,015,532 of NC_069504.1, read as the reverse complement.
CCTCAGTTGGCTTCGACCAAATTCATCAGATTCCAGTCGGACAACATCACGACACTGGCATATATCAATCATCGGGGGGGAACAAGGAGTTCCTTAGCGATGATAGAAGTATCCAAGATAATCCAATGGGCGGAGACCCACTCTTGTTATCTGTCGGCAATCTACATCCCAGGAGTAGAAAATTGGGAAGCGGATTTTCTAAGTCGTCAGACTTTTCATCCGGGGGAGTGGGAACTCCATCCGGAGGTGTTTGCTTAATTGATTCACAAATGGGGCAGAACGGAACTGGATCTGATGGCATCTCGTCAGAATGCCAAGCTTCTACGTTACGGATCCAGGTCAAGGGTTCCCCAGGCCGAACTGATAGATGCCTTGGTCGTTCATCCTAGCTTATGTGTTTCCTAGCTTTATGTGATTCTTCATTAATCCTGATAGCGCCTGCGTGGCCACGCAGGACTTGGTATGCGGATTTAGTGGACATGTCCTCTCTACCACCGTGGAAACTTCCTTTGAGACAGGACCTTCTCATTCAAGGTCCTTTCCAACATCCAAATCTAATTTCTCTGCAGCTGTCTGCGTGGAGATTGAACGCTTGATTTTATCTAAGCGAGGATTCTCTGATTTGGTCATCAATACTTTGATACAGTCTAGAAAGCCTGTCACTAGAAAAATCTATCATAAGATATGGTGTAAATATCTTTATTGATGTGAATCCAAGGGTTACTCATGGAGTAAAGTTAGGATTCCCAGGATTCTGTCTTTTCTCCAAGAAGGATTGGAGAAAGGGCTATCAGCAAGTTCTTTAAAGGGACAAATTTCTGCTTTGTCAATTTTGTTTAACAAACGTTTGGCAGATGTGCCAGATGTTCAGTCTCTAACTAGAATTAAGCCTGTATTTAGACCGATTACTCCTCCCTGGAGTTTAAATTTAGTTATTCGAGTTCTTCAAGGGGTTCCGTTTGAACCTATGCATTCCATAGATATTAAATTGTTATCTTGGAAAGTTCTGTTTTTGTCTGCTATTCTGCTCGAAGAGTTTCTGAGCTTTCAGCATTACAGTGTGATTCGCCTTATCTCATATTTCATTCTGATAAGGTGGTTTTATTAATCAGGAAATTGTTGTTCCTTCCTTGTGTCCTAATCCTTCTAAGAAGGAGCGTCTGTTACATAACCTGGACGTGGTCTGTGCCTTAAAGTTTTACTTACATTCAACTAAGGATTTCAGTCAATCATCTTCATTATTCATTGTTTATTCTGGAAAGCGTAGGGGTCAGAAAGCTACAGCTACCTCTTTCTTTTTGACTGAGAAGTATCAATCGCCTGGCATATATGAGACTGCTGGACAGCAGCCTCCTGAAAGAATTACGGCTCATTCCACATGGGCCTTTCAAAACTATGCATCTGTTGAACAGATTTGTAAGGCTGTGACTTGGTCGTCCCTTAATACTTTTTCCAAATTTGATACTTTTGCTTCTTCTGAGGCTGTTTTTGGGAGAAAAGTTCTTCAAGCAGTGGTGCCTTCCTTTTAGGTCTCTGTCTTGTCCCTCCCTTTTATCCGTGTCCGGTAGCTTTGGTATTGTATCCCACAAGTAAGGATGAAATCCGTGGACTCGTCGTATCTTGTAGAAGAAAAGGAAATTTATGCTTACCTGATAAATGGATTTCTTCTACGATACGACGAGTCCACGGCCCTCCCTGTCAATTTAAGACAGATTATATTTTTTATTATTTACAACTTCAGTCACCTCTGCACCTTTTAGCGTTTCCTTTCTCTTCCTAAAACCTTCGGTCAAATGACTGGGGGTGGAGGGGAAGGGAGGAGCTATATATACAGCTCTGCTGTGGTGCTCTTTGCCACTTCCTGTTAGCAGGAGGATAATATCCCACAAGTAAGGATGAAATCCGTGGACTCGTCGTATTGTAGAAGAAATCAATTTATCAGGTAAGCATACATTTTCTTTGAGTCTCTCTGTGAGGGTGGGTGGGGTCTCCTTTTTGCATTTTGATGGGCATGTCTTTGAGGGTGTGCGTATGTCTTTGTGCTTTTTCTATGGGTGTCTCTGAGTGTGTGTGTGTGTGTATGTATGTCTTTGTGTATTTTCTCTGAATTTCTCTGTGAGGGTAGGTGTGTCTGTTTTCTGTGGATGTCTCTGTGAGGGTGGGTGTGTGTATGTATGTTTGTCTGTGTTTTCTGTGGATGTCTGTGAGCGTGTGTGTTTTCTGTGGGTGTTTCTGTGAGGGTATGTGTATGTCTGTGCCTTTTCTGTGAGTGTCTCTGTGAGAGTGTGTGTATGTCTTTGTGTGTTTTCTGTGGATGTCTCAGTGAGGGTGTGTATGTATGTCTTTCTGTGTTTTATGTGGTTGTCTCTGTGTGTGTGTGTTTTTGTGTGTGTCTCTGTGTGTTTTCTGAGGCTGTCTCTGTTTCCTTGGGTATATGTGCACATTTGTGTTTGAGTTTGTGTGTGTCCATTGTCCGTTCCTTTTTAGGACATTTTGACCTTACTACTGATTATTCACATCTTTCTACAGACTTTGAGACTGAGACCTTTCTGGAAGTAACCAATCCACCATTTAACCTTTAAATTATTGTTTAGGCAGTTCAGGGCCCTTCCTTTCAGCCACTGCATGCTGTTGTCATCATTTAGTTGGCATCTTCCTTGACAAAAAGATAATCAGAACTCCATATTTTGTTTTATAAATCTCCTTTTCTCTTACTTGGTGTATCCAGTCCATGGATTCATCCTTACTTGTGGGATATTCTCAATCCCTACAGGAAGTGGCAAAGAGAGCACACAGCAAAGCTCTCCATATAGCTCCCCTCAGGCTCCGCCCCCCCTAGTCATTCTCTTTGCCGCTCTAACAAGTAGCATCTCCACGGGAGGGTAAAGAGTATGTGGTGTTAGATTTTTAGTTTTTATTTCTTCAATCAAGAGTTTATTTTAAAATAGTGCCGGTTTGTACTATTTACTCTGAGGCAGAAAGTGATGAAGATTTCTGCTGAGAGGAAAAAGATTTTAGCATGTTGTAACTAAAATCCATTGCTGTTCCCACGCAGGACTGTTGAGTACCGGAGAACTTCAGTTGGGGGGAACAGTTTGCAGGCTTAACTGCTTAAGGTATGCTCAGTCATTTTTTTCTAACAAGACCTGGTAATGCTAGAAGACTGACAGAAATCCCCATGTGGGAAGGTAAGCCATTTTCTGAGACGCAGTATAGAAGGATGGCTTCAGTTAAGGGCTTAAATACTGGTAGACACTGTAATGGGCTAAATCGATTACTTTATTAGTGTAATCTTATATTTGTTCAAGTGTTTTATACGTTTGGAACACTTTTGGGGGTTTTATTACGCCTGGCATATTGTAAGACACCTAATCTGACTCAGGAAGGCCCCATAACTCCGGAATGAAGAGGGAGGGGGCCTCATTTTCGCGCCTCAGTTGCGCAGTTGTTTTGCAAGGCAGCTTCATGCAGCTTCACGTGTAGAGTCCAGAGAGTGCAGGAGGGCTTCAGGGAGGCTTATTTTCTTCTACAAATAATCCCAAAGGAAGGTAGGGCCACAGCAAAGACTGTGGCACCGTGCTGTAGTGCGTTAAACTGGTAGTTTGCTTCAATTTGCTCTGGTTTGGGCAATAAGGGGTTAATTGATTTGAAAATTTGTGTGCAATCATTTCAAAGCATTAGGATCATGTGGTGAAAATTTCATAAAGATCGGATGTTTTTTGGTGATTTGGTAAAAAAGTGCTTTTTATTATTTAAAGGCACAGTAAAGTTTTTTTCAAAAAGTGATTTTTTCTGTATTGTAGTGCTGTCTAAGTCTGTCAAACATGTCTGAGTCTTCATATAGACCTTGTTCTTTATGTTTAAAAGCCATGGCGGTACCCCCATTGCATTTGTGTTTAAAGTGTGCTAAAACATCTAAGCATTTTAAAGACCATGCAGTGACACTTAAAAATGTAGCCCAAGATGATTCTTTAACGGAAGGTAATGAGGATAGTCCTTCTTCCTATCCCCATGTGTCGACACCAGTTACGCCCATGCAAGCGATGCCTAGTACCTCTAACGCATTGGCCCCTATTACTTTACAACAATTAGCAGCAGTAATGGATAATTCCCTTGCAGCATTTTTATCCAAACTGCCAGTTTTTCCAAAAAAGCGTGATAGCTCAGTTTTAAATACAGAGGATGAGCAATCAGAAGCTTTGGATGATTTATCTGTAGTACTCTCACAACACCAGAAGTAGCAGTGAGGGACGGTATGTCTGAGGGAGAAATTTCTGACACAGGAAAAGTTTCTCAGCGGGCAGAGTCAGATTCCTTAGCGTTTAAATTTAAGCTGGATCACCTCCGCGTCCTGCTTAAGGAGGTTTTAGCTACGCTGGATGATTGTGACCCCATGGTGGTCCCAGAAAAATTGTGTAAAATGGACAGGTTTTTAGAGGTCCCTGTATACACTAAGGCATTTCTGATCCCAAAGAGGATGGCAGACGGTCCCTAACGTAGAGGGAGCTGTTTCAACACTTGCTAAGCGTACAACTATACCAATAGAGGACAGTTGTGCTTTCAAAGATCCTATGGATAAAAAATTGGAAGGATTGCTGAAGAAAATTTATGTTCAGCAAGGTTTTCTTCTTCAACCAATTGCCTGCATTATTCATTATTCCGGTAACTACTGCAGCAGCATTCTGGTTTGAGGCTCTGGAGGAGTCGCTCCAGAGGGAGACTTCATACGACGAGGTCATGGATAGAATTCATGCTCTAAAGCTGGCTAATTCTTTTATCACTGATGCCGCTCTCCAATTAGCTAAGTTAGCGGCAAAAAACTCAGGTTTTGCCATCATGGCGCGAAGAGCGCTTTGGCTCAAATCGTGGTCGGCTGATGTGTCGTCCAAAACGAAACTGTTAAATATTCCTTTCAAGGGGAAAACCCTATTCGGCCGAGAGCTAAAAGAAATTATTTCGGATATCGCTGGGGGAAAGGGCCATGCCCTTCCACAAGATAGGCCGTTTAAGGCCAAAAACAAGGCTAATTTTCGCTCCTTTCGCAACTTCAGGAGCGGACCTGCTGCAAACTCTGCTGCCGCAAAGCAAGATAACGCTTCACAGCCCAAAGCAACCTGGAAACCCTTGCAGGGCTGGAATAAGGGTAAACAGGCCAAGAAGCCTGCTCCTGCTACCAAGACCGCATGAAGGGGTAGCCCCCGATCCGGGATCGGATCTAGTAGGGGGCAGACTCTCTCTCTTTGCTCAGGCTTGGGCAAGAGATGTTCCAGATCCCTGGGCATTAGAAATAGTTGCTCAGGGGTACCTTCTAGAATTCAAGGATTCTCCCCCAAGGGGAAGGTTCCACATTTCTCGTTTGTCTTCAGACCAGACAAAGAAACAGGCGTTCTTACGCTGTGTAGAAGATCTTCTAAAAATGGGAGTGATACACCCAGTTCCAATTGCAGAACAAGGACTGGGTTTTTACTCAAACCTGTTCGTAGTTCCCAAAAAGGAAGGAACTTTCAGGCCAATCCTGGATCTAAAAATTCTAAACAAATTCCTCAGAGTTCCGTCTTTCAAGATGGAAACCATTCGGACAATCTTGCCGATGATCCAGGAAGGTCAGTATATGACTACCGTGGATCTAAAGGATGCGTACCTACATATTCCTATCCACAAAGATCACCATCAGTTCCTAAGGTTCGCCTTTCTGGACAAACATTACCAGTTCGTGGCCCTTCCTTTCGGGTTGGCCACCGCTCCCAGAATTTTCACAAAGGTGCTAGGGTCCCTTCTAGCGGTACTAAGACCGCGGGGCATTGCCGTAGCACCTTACCTAGACGACATCTTAATACAGGCGTCTTTTCACAGAGCCAAGGCTCATACGGACATTGTTCTGGCCTTTCTAAGGTCTCATGGTTGGAAGGTGAACATAGAAAAAAGTTCTCTGTCCCCGCTCACAAGGGTTCCCTTCCTGGGAACACTAATAGACTCGGTAGAAATGAAAATCTTTCTGACAGAGGTCAGGAAGTCAAAACTGTTGAATACTTACCGAGTTCTTCATTCCATTGCTCGGCCTTCTTTCCATTCCTCGGCCTTCTGTGGCTCAGTGCATGGAGGTAATTGGTTTAATGGTTGCGGCAATGGACGTAGTCCCTTTTGCCCGAATTCATCTCAGACCACTGCAACTGTGCATGCTCAAACAGTGGAATGGGGATTATGCAGATTTGTCTCCTCAAATACAAATGGACCAGAAAACCAGAGACTCTCTTCTCTGGTGGTTGTCTCACGATCACCTGTCTCAGGGAATGAGTTTCCGCAGACCGGAGTGGATCATTGTCACGACCGATGCCAGTCTGTTCGGCTGGGGTGCGGTCTGGGACTCCCTGAAAGCTCAGGGTCTATGGTCTCGGGAAGAATCTCTTCTCCCGATAAACATTTTGGAACTGAGAGCGATATTCAATACGCTCCAGGCGTGGCCTCAACTAGCGGAGGCCAAATTCATCAGATTTCAGTCAGACAACATCACGACTGTAGCGTACATCAATCATCAGGGAGGAACAAAGAGTTCCCTAGCGATGAAGGAAGTATCCAAGATCATCAAATGGGCGGAGGATCACTCCTGCCATCTATCTGCAATTCACATCCCAGGGGTAGACAACTGGGAGGCGGATTTTCTGAGTCGTCAGACTTTCCATCCGGGGGAGTGGGAACTCCACCCGGAGGTTTTTACTCAGCTGACCCAGCTATGGGGCATTCCAGAATTGGATCTGATGGCGTCCCGTCAGAACACCAAACTTCCCCTTTACGGATCCAGATCCAGGGATCCCAAGGCGGCATTGAGAGATGCTTTAATAGCGCCTTGGTCATTCAGTCTAGCTTATGTCTTTCCACCGTTTCCTCTCCTCCCTCGGCTAGTAGCCAGAATCAAACAGGAGAAGGCTTCGGTAATTCTGATAGCGCCTGCGTGGCCATGCAGGACTTGGTATGCAGACCTTGTGGACATGTCATCGGTCCCACCATGGAAACTGCCATCGAGGCAGGATCTTCTAATTCAAGGTCCTTTCAAGCATCCAAATCTAGTTTCTCTGCAACTGACTGCTTGGAGATTGAACGCTTAATTCTAGCAAAACGTGGGTTCTCTGAATCAGTTATAGATACTCTGATACAGGCCAGAAAGCCTGTCACCAGGAAAATTTACTATAAGATATGGCGGAAATATCTTTGTTGGTGTGAATCCAGGGGTTACTCGTGGAGTAAGGTTAGGATTCCAAGGATATTGTCTTTTCTCCAAGAAGGATTGGAGAAAGGTCTGTCAGCTAGTTCCTTAAAGGGACATATATCTGCTCTGTCTATCCTGTTACATAAGCGTCTGGCAGCTGTACCAGACGTTCAAGTGTTTGCACAGGCCCTAGTTAGAATCAAGCCTGTTTACAAGCCTGTGGCTCCTCCATGGAGTCTAAATTTAGTTCTTTCAGTTCTTCAAGGGGTTTCGTTTGAACCTTTGCATTACATAGATATTAAGTTATTATCTTGGAAAGTTTTGTTTTTAGTAGCCATTTCTTCTGCCCGAAGAGTGTCTGAATTGTCTGCTATGCAGTGCAATTCACCCTATCTGGTGTTCCATGCAGATAAGGTTGTTTTGCGTACCAAACCTGGTTTCCTTCCAAAAGTGGTTTCTAATAAGAATATTAACCAGGAAATCATTGTTCCTTCTCTGTGTCCTAATCCAGTTTCTAAGAAGGAACGACTTTTACACAATCTTGACGTGGTTCGTGCTTTAAAATTCTATTTAAAAGCAACTAAAGATTTCAGTCAAACATCTTCCTTGTTTGTTGTCTATTCTGGTAAGAGGAGAGGTCAGAAAGCGACTGCTACCTCTCTTTCCTTCTGGCTGAAAAGCATCATCTGATTGGCTTATGAGACTGCTGGACAGCAGCCTCCTGAACGAATTACAGCTCATTCCACCAGAGCTGTGGCTTCCACATGGGCTTTCAAGAATGAGGTTTCTGTTGAACAGATTTGTAAGGCAGCGACTTGGTCTTCACTGCATACATTTGCCAAATTTTACAAATTCGATACTTTTGCTTCTTCGGAGGCTATTTTTGGGAGAAAGGTTTTGCAAGCAGTGGTGCCTTCTGTTTAGGTTACCGGACTTGTTCCCTCCCTTCATCCGTGTCCTAATGCTTTGGTATTGGTATCCCACAAGTAAGGATGAATCCGTGGACTGGATACACCAAGTAAGAGATAACAGAATTTATGCTTACCTGATAAATTACTTTCTCTTACGGTGTATCCAGTCCACGGCCCGCCCTGGCAATTAAGTCAGGTTCAAATTTCATTTTTAAAATAACTACAGTCACCACTGCCCCCTATGGTTCTCCTTTTTCTCCTAACTGTCGGTCGAATGACTGGGGGGGGCGGAGCCTGAGGGAAGCTATATGGACAGCTTTCCTGTGTGCTCTCTTTGCCACTTCCTGTAGGGATTGAGAATATCCCACAAGTAAGGATGAATCCGTGGACTGGATACACCGTAAGAGAAAGTAATTTATCAGGTAAGCATAAATTCTGTTTTTTGACAAAACTGTAGTCTACCTCATTACTTGTCAGGTCAATATAAACAAGTGCTGAGTGTCTGTGTCTGAGTGTGTTTGTGTGTCTGCTAGAGTGTTTGTATGTGAATCCTTATGTGTGTGTGTTTGTGTTACTACCTACTTTACAACATTTCCAAGTTTGACCACACTTAAGAATAAAGTGCATATATGTTTTAGTCACTTGGTCAAAAATTGCACATGTCAAGGGGGGGGGGGGGCTGATCAATGGTTAAGTCAGGGGCCCCAAAATTTTTAGTGGTGGCCCTGACTGCATTACTTGGATGTGGTTAGAGCCTTGAAGTTTTATCTTCAGGCCACGAAAGATTTCAGACCGACTTCGTCCTTATTTGTGGTGTATTCAGGGAAGTGTAGGGGACAGAAGGCCTCTTCCACTTCTGTCTTTTTGGTTGAGGAGTGTTATCCATTTGGCCTATGAGACAATGGGATATAAACCTCAGAGAATTACGGCTCACTCAACTAGAGCTGTGGCCTCTTCTTGGGCCTTTAAAAACGAGGCCTCTGTGGAGCAGATTTGTAAGGCTGCTACTTAGTCCTCCTTACATACTTTTACAAAGTTTCACAAGTTTGTTTGCTTCGGCGGAAGCTGTGTTTGGGAGAGAGGTTCTGCAGGCTGTGGTGCCCTCAGTATAGTGTCTGCCTCCTTTTACCCTCCTGCTTTTTGTTTTAGTGTCCTCTAGAGCTTGGGTATTTGTTCCCACAAGTAATGAATGAATCGGTGGACTCTCCCATTAATATTGAAAACATAAATTATGCTTACCTGATCATTTCATTTCCATCTGTGGGAGAAGAGCCCACTGCTCCCGCCATTTGCTCCAGCGGGCGGACCTAATATTAATATTCTATCACCATTTATACCCTGATATTTCTCATACTGTTCCTTGTTCCCTTGGCAGAATGACTGGGGGATGAGGGGAGTGTGGGAGGTATTTAAGCCTTTGGCTGGGGTGTCTTTGCCGCCTCCTGGTGGCCAGGTTCTTATTTCCCGCAAGTAATGAATGAAGCAGTGGACTCTCCTGCCACAGATGGAAATGAAATTATCGGGTAAGCATAATTTGTTATTGATGCTACTTGAGACTTCTAGTTTGTTCACATTCCTGGTGCTAGAAATGGACAGTTTCTGCCTTTTCTTTGGCCTCTTGGTTGAAACTCTCTTTATTCACAAGGCTTACTTGGAGGAAGGTCAGCCTATATATATGTGCCCTTGTTTGGTTTTTGCCAAAAGATGTTTTGTTAAATCCCTCTCAGGAGTAATGGAGTATGTACTCTCACTACCTGTATGAAACAAAGCATAATTTATGCTTACCTGATACATTCATTTATTTCATGGTGGTGAGACCGCACCCTATTTTTTTAGGTTTTTTGTTTTTTTTAGCACATCTTTTTTCTTTTACAAGATATGACGAGTCCACGGATTTCATCCTTACTTATGGGATATCACCTCCTGGTCAGCAGGAGGAGGCAAAGAGCTCCACAGCAGAGCTGCATAAATAGCTCCTCCCTTCCCCCCCACGCCAGTCATTCTCTTTGCCTGTGTTAGTGATAGGAGTGAGGTAAAGTGAGGTGTTAGTTTAGATTTCTTTCATGTAATTGGCAAGAGTCCATGAGCTAGTGACGTATGGGATATACATTCCTACCAGGAGGGGCAAAGTTTCCCAAACCTCAAAATGCCTATAAATACACCGTCACCACACCCACAATTCAGTTTTACAAACTTTGCCTCCCATGGAGGTGGTGAAGTAAGTTTGTGCTAGATTTCTACGTTGATATGCGCTTCGCAGCAGGCTGAATCCCGGTTTTCCTCTCAGAGTGCAGTGAATGTCAGAGGGATGTGAAGAGAGTATTGCCTATTTGAATACCATGGTCTTAATCTAGGGGATCTATTTCATAGGTTCTCTGTTATCGGTCGTAGAGATTTCTTTCATGTAATTAGCAAGAGTCCATGAGCTTGTGATGTATGGGATATACATTCCTACCAGGAGGGGCAAAGTTTTCCAAACCTTAAAATGCCTATAAATACACCCCTCACCACACCCACAATTCAGTTTTACAAACTTTGCCTCCCATGGAGGTGGTGAAGTAAGTTTGTGCTAGATTCTACGTTGATATGCGCTCCGCAACAGGTTGGAGCCCGGTTTTCCTCTCAGCGTGCAGTGAATGTCAGAGGGATGTGAGGAGAGTATTGCCTATTTGAATGCAATGATCTCCTTCTACGGGGTCTATTTCATAGGTTCTCTGTTATCGGTCGTAGAGATTCATCTCTTACCTCCCTTTTCAGATCGACGATATACTCTTATATATATATATACCATTACCTCTGCTGATTTTCGTTTCAGTACTGGTTTGGCTTTCTACAACATGTAGACGAGTGTCCTGGGGTAAGTAAGTCTTATTTTCTGTGACACTCTAAGCTATGGTTGGGCGCTTTTTTTTATAAAGTTCTAAATATATGTATTCAAACATTTATTTGCCTTGACTCAGGATGTTCAACATTCCTTATTTTCAGACAGTCAGTTTCATATTTGGGATAATGCATTTGAATCAATCATTTTTTCTTACCTTAAAAAAATTGACTTTTTCCCTGTGGGCTGTTAGGCTCGCAGGGGCTGAAAATGCTTCATTTTATTGCGTCATTCTTGCTGCAGACTTTTTTGGCGCAAAAAATCTTTTCTGTTTCCGGCGTCATACGTGTCGCCGGAAGTTGCGTCATTTTTTGACGTTCTTTTGCGCCAAAAATGTCGGCGTTCCGGATGTTGCGTCATTTTTGGCGCCAAAAGCATTTAGGCGCCAAATAATGTGGGCGTCTTATTTGGCGCTAAAAAAATATGGGCGTCGCTTTTGTCTCCACATTATTTAAGTCTCATTTTTCATTGCTTCTGGTTGCTAGAAGCTTGTTCTTTGGCATTTTTTCCCATTCCTGAAACTGTCATTTAAGGAATTTGATCAATTTTGCTTTATATGTTGTTTTTTCTCTTACATATTGCAAGATGTCTCATGTTGCATCTGAGTCAGAAGATACTTCAGGAAAATCGCTGCCTGGTGCTGGAACTACCAAAGCTAAGTGTATCTGCTGTAAACTTTTGGTAGATGTTCCTCCAGCTGTTGTTTGTATTAAATGTCATGACAAACTTGTTAATGCAGAAAATATTTCCTTTAGTAAAATACCATTACCTGTTGCAGTTCCATCAACATCTAATGTTCAGAGTGTTCCTGATAACATAAGAGATTTTGTTTCTGAATCTATTAAGAAGGCTATGTCTGTTATTCCTCCTTCTAGTAAACATAAAAAGTCTTTTAAAACTTCTCTTTATCCAGATGAATTTTTAAATGAACATCATCATTCTGATTCTAATGATTCTTCTGGTTCAGAGGATTCTGGTTCAGAGGTTGATGCTGATAAATCTTCATATTTATTTAAAATGGAATTTATTCGTTCTTTACTTAAAGAAGTCCTAATTGCATTAGAAATTGAGGATTCTGGTCCTCTTGATACTAAATCTAAACGTTTAGACAAGGTCTTTAAATCTCCTGTAGTTATTCCAGAAGTTTTTCCTGGTGCTATTTCTGAAGTAATTTCCAGGGAATGGAATAATTTGGGTAATTCATTTACTCCTTCTAAACGTTTTAAGCAATTATATCCTGTGCCATCTGACAGATTAGAGTTTTGGGACAAAATCCCTAAAGTTGATGGGGCTATCTCTACCCTTGCTAAATGTACTACTATTCCTACGGCAGATGGTACTTCCTTTAAGGATCCTTTAGATAGGAAAATTGAATCCTTTCTAAGAAAAGCTTATTTGTGTTCAGGTAATCTTCTTAGACCTGCTATATCTTTGGCGGATGTTGCTGCAGCTTCAACTTTTTGGTTGGAAACTTTAGCGCAACAAGTAACAGGACATGATTCTCATAACATTATTATTCTTCTTCAACATGCTAATAATTTTATCTGTGATGCCATTTTTGATATTATCAGAGTTGATGTCAGGTTTATGTCTCTAGCTATTTTAGCTAGAAGAGCTTTATGGCTTAAAACTTGGAATGCTGATATGTCTTCTAAATCGACTCTACTTTCCCTTTCTTTCCAGGGTAACAAATTATTTGGTTCTCAGTTGGATTCTATTATCTCAACTGTTACTGGTGGGAAAGGAACTTTTTTACCACAGGATAAAAAATCTAAGGGTAAAAACAGGGCTAATAATCGTTTTCGTTCCTTTCGTTTCAACAAAGAACAAAAGCCTGATCCTTCATCCTCAGGAGCAGTTTCAGTTTGGAAACCATCTCCAGTCTGGAATAATCCAAGCCTTCTAGAAAAGCAAAGCCAGCTTCTAAGTCCACATGAAGGTGCGGCCCTCATTCCAGCTCAGCTGGTAGTGGGCAGATTACGTTTTTTCAAAGAAATTTGGATCAATTCTGTTCACAATCTTTGGATTCAGAACATTATTTCAGAAGGGTACAGAATTGGTTTCAAGATAAGACCTCCTGCAAAGAGATTCTTTCTTTCCCGTGTCCCAGTAAACCCAGCGAAAGCTCAAGCATTTCTGAAATGTGTTTCAGATCTAGAGTTGGCTGGAGTAATTATGCCAGTTCCAGTTCTGGAACAGGGGCTGGGGTTTTATTTGAATCTCTTCATTGTACCAAAGAAGGAGAATTCCTTCAGACCAGTTCTGGATCTAAAAATATTGAATCGTTATGTAAGGATACCAACATTCAAAATGGTAACTGTAAGGACTATCCTGCCTTTTGTTCAGCAAGGGCATTATATGTCTACAATAGATTTACAGGATGCATATCTGCATATTCCGATTCATCCAGCTCACTATCAGTTTCTGAGATTCTCTTTCCTAGACAAGCATTACCAGTTTGTGTCTCTGCCGTTTGGCCTAGCAACAGCTCCAAGAATTTTTACAAAGGTTCTCAGTGCCCTTCTATCTGTAATCAGAGAACAGGGTATTGTGGTATTTCCTTATTTGGACGAATTTCATACGAATCGACTTTTGTTGCTTCTTCAAAATCATGGTTGGAGGATCAATTCACTAAAAAGTTCATTGATTCCTCAGACAAGGGTAACCTTTTTGGGTTTCCAGATAGATTCAGTGTCCATGACTCTGTCTTTGACAGACAAGAGACGTCTAAAATTGATTTCAGCTTGTCGAAACCTTCAGTCACAATCATTCCCTTCGGTAGCCTTATGCATGGAAATTCTAGATCTTATGACTGCTGCATCGGACGCAATCCCCTTTGCTCGTTTTCACATGCGACCTCTTCAGCTCTGTATGCTGAACCAATGGTGCAGGGATTACACAAAGACATCTCAATTAATATCTTTAAAACCGATTGTACGACACTCTCTGACGTGGTGGACAGATCACCATCGTTTAGTTCAGGGGGCTTCTTTTGTTCTTCCGACCTGGACTGTAATTTCAACAGATGCAAGTCTTACAGGTTGGGGAGCTGTGTGGGGGTCTCTGACAGCACAAGGGGTTTGGGAATCTCAGGAGGTGAGATTACCGATCAATATTTTGGAACTCCGTGCAATTTTCAGAGCTCTTCAGTCTTGGCCTCTTCTGAAGAGAGAATCGTTCATTTGTTTTCAGACAGACAATGTCACAACTGTGGCATACATCAATCATCAAGGAGGGACTCACAGTCCTCTGGCTATGAAAGAAGTATCTCGAATTCTGGTTTGGGCGGAATCCAGCTCCTGTCTAATCTCTGCGGTTCATATTCCAGGAATAGACAATTGGGAAGCGGATTATCTCAGTCGCCAAACGTTGCATCCGGGCGAATGGTCTCTTCACCAAGAGGTATTTCTTCAGATTGTTCAAATGTGGGAACTTCCAGAAATAGATCTGATGGCTTCTCATCTAAACAAGAAACTTCCAGGTATCTGTCCAGATCCCGGGATCCTCAGGCGGAGGCAGCGGATGCATTATCACTTCCTTGGAAGTATCATCCTGCCTATATCTTTCCGCCTCTAGTTCTTCTTCCAAGAGTAATCTCCAAGATTCTGAAGGAATGCTCGTTTGTTCTGCTGGTAGCTCCAGCATGGCCTCTCAGGTTTTGGTATGCGGATCTTGTCCGGATGGCCTCTTGCCAACCGTGGACTCTTCCGTTAAGACCAGACCTTCTGTCGCAAGGTCCTTTTTTCCATCAGGATCTCAAATCCTTAAATTTAAAGGTATGGAGATTGAATGCTTGATTCTTGGTCAAAGAGGTTTCTCTGACTCTGTGATTAATACTATGTTACAGGCTCGTAAATCTGTATCTAGAGAGATATATTATAGAGTCTGGAAGACTTATATTTCTTGGTGTCTTTCTCATCATTTTTCCTGGCATTCTTTTAGAATTCCGAGAATTTTACAGTTTCTTCAGGATGGTTTAGATAAAGGTTTGTCCGCAAGTTCCTTGAAAGGTCAAATCTCTGCTCTTTCTGTTCTTTTTCACAGAAAGATTGCTAATCTTCCTGATATTCATTGTTTTGTACAAGCCTTGGTTCGTATAAAACCTGTCATTAAGTCAATTTCTCCTCCTTGGAGTTTGAATTTGGTTCTGGGGGCTCTTCAAGCTCCTCCATTTGAACCTATGCATTCATTGGACATTAAATTACTTTCTTGGAAAGTTTTGTTCCTTTTGGCCATCTCTTCTGCCAGAAGAGTCTCTGAATTGTCTGCTCTTTCTTGTGAGTCTCCTTTTCTGATTTTTCATCAGGATAAGGCAGTGTTGCGAACTTCTTTTGAATTTTTACCTAAGGTTGTGAATTCCAACAACATTAGTAGAGAAATTGTAGTTCCTTCATTATGCCCTAATCCTAAGAATTCTAAGGAGAAATCATTGCATTCTTTGGATGTTGTTAGAGCTTTGAAATATTATGTTGAAGCTACTAAGACTTTCCGAAAGACTTCTAGTCTATTTGTCATCTTTTCCGGTTCTAGAAAAGGCCAGAAAGCTTCTGCCATTTCTTTGGCATCTTGGTTGAAATCTTTAATTCATCATGCCTATGTTGAGTCGGGTAAAACTCCGCCTCAGAGGATTACAGCTCATTCTACTAGGTCAGTTTCTACTTCCTGGGCGTTTAGGAATGAAGCTTCGGTTGATCAGATTTGCAAAGCAGCAACTTGGTCTTCTTTGCATACTTTTACTAAATTCTACCATTTTGAAGTGTTTTCTTCTTCTGAAGCAGTTTTTGGTAGAAAAGTACTTCAGGCAGCTGTTTCAGTTTGAATCTTCTGCTTATGTTTTCATTTAAACTTTATTTTGGGTGTGGATTATTTTCAGCAGGAATTGGCTGTCTTTATTTTATCCCTCCCTCTCTAGTGACTCTTGCGTGGAAAGATCCACATCTTGGGTAGTCATTATCCCATACGTCACTAGCTCATGGACTCTTGCTAATTACATGAAAGAAAACATAATTTATGTAAGAACTTACCTGATAAATTCATTTCTTTCATATTAGCAAGAGTCCATGAGGCCCACCCTTTTTTGTGGTGGTTATGATTTTTTTGTATAAAGCACAATTATTCCAATTCCTTATTTTTTATGCTTTCGCACTTTTTTCTTATCACCCCACTTCTTGGCTATTCGTTAAACTGATTTGTGGGTGTGGTGAGGGGTGTATTTATAGGCATTTTAAGGTTTGGGAAACTTTGCCCCTCCTGGTAGGAATGTATATCCCATACGTCACTAGCTCATGGACTCTTGCTAATATGAAAGAAATTAATTTATCAGGTAAGTTCTTACATAAATTATGTTTTCTTCTCCTACCTCCCTTTTCAGATCGACGATATACTCTTATATACCATTACCTCTACTGATTCTCGTTTCAGTACTGGTTTGGCTATCCTACTATATGTAGATGAGTGTCTTAGGGTAAGTAAGTCTTATTTCTATTCATGACACTCTAAGCTATGGTTGGGCAATTTATATGTAAAGTTCTAAATATATGTGTTAAACTTATATTTGCCATGATTCAGGATAATCAGTATTCCTTCTTTCAGACTGACAGTTTCATTTTTTTGGGAAAATGCATATGAAATATATTTTTTCTTACCGTAAAAATTTTCAATTGACTTTTTTTCTAAATTGCGTGCTGTTAGGCTCGCGGGTGCAGAAAATGCTTCAATTTATTGCGTCATTCTTGGCACGAGACTTTTTTGGCGCAAAAATTTCGTCATTTCCGGCGTGATAGTTGACACCGGAAGTTTTCACGTGGTTGCGTCATTTTTGACGTATGTGTGTTACGGACGTTTTTTGACGCCAAAAAATATGGGCGTCATTCTTGGCGCCAAAAAAAGTGGGCATTATACTTGGCGCCAAAAATGTGGGCGTCATACTTGGCGGCAGTTTTTTTCACATTATTTCAGTCTCACTTTTTAGTTGCTTCTGGTTTCTAGACGCTTGTTTTGTTTTGCATTTTTTCCCCATTCCTGAAACTGCCATTTAAGGAATTTGATCATTTTGCTTTATATGTTGTTTTTTCTATTACATATTGCAAAATGTCACTACCTGACCCTGGATCAGAATCTACTTCTGGAAAGACGCTGCCTGATGTCGGTTCTACCAAAGCGAAGTGCATTTGTTGTAAACTTTTGGTACCTGTTCCTCCGGCTGTAGTTTGTGTTAGTTGTCATGATAAACTATCAAACGCAGATAATATTTCCATTAGTAATATTCCATTACCTGTTGTTGTTCCTTCAACATCTAATGTTCAGGATGTTCCTGTTAATGTTGAAGAATTTGTTTCTAATTCTATTCGGAAGGCTTTGTCTGTTATTCCTCCTTCTAGTAAACGTAAGAGGTCTTTTAAAACTTCTCATATTTCAGATGAATTTTTAAATGACCGCCATCATTCTGACTTATCTATTTCTGATGAGGATCTATCTGGTTCAGAAGATTCTGCCTCAGATATTGACACTGATAAATCTTCATATTTGTTTAAGATGGAGTTTATTCGTTCTTTACTAAAAGAAGTGTTGATTGCATTAGATATGGAGGAGTCTAGTCCTCTTGATATTAAAACTAATAAGCATTTAAATTCAGTTTTTAAACCTCATGTAGTTATTCCAGAAGTTTTTCCAGTTCCTGATGCTATTTCAGAAGTAATTTCTAGGGAATGGAATAGTCTGGGTACTTCATTTACTCCTTCTCCAAGGTTTAAGAAATTGTACCCTTTGCCATCTGATAGATTAGAGTTTTGGGAAAAAATCCCCAAAGTTGATGGGGCTATCTCTACTCTTGCTAAATGTACTACTATTCCTACGGCAGATAGTACTTCTTTTAAGGATCCTTTAGATAGGAAGCTTGAATCCTTTCTAAGGAAGGCTTATTTATGTTCAGGTAATCTTCTTAGACCTGCTATTTCTTTGGCTGATGTTGCTGCAGCTTCCACCTTCTGGTTGGAGGCTTTAGCGCAACAAGTGTCAGACCATAATGCTTATAGCATTGTTAAACTTCAGACTAGTTCTGGGTCTAAAAATATTGAATCGTTATGTAAGGATACCAACATTCAAAATGGTGACTATAAGGACTATTCTGCCTTTTGTTCAGCAAGGGCATTATATGTCTACAATAGACTTACAGGATGCATATCTTCATATTCCTATCCATCCAGATCACTATCAGTTTCTGAGATTCTCTTTTCTAGACAAGCATTACCAGTTTGTTGCTCTTCAATTTGGCCTAGCAACAGCTCCAAGGATCTTTTCAAAGGTTCTCGGTGCCCTTCTCTCTGTAATCAGAGAACAGGGTATTGCGGTATTTCCTTATTTGGACGATATCTTGGTACTTGCTCAGTCTTTACATTCTGCAGAATCTCATACGAATCAACTTGTGTTGTTTCTTCAAAGACATGGTTGGAGGATCAATTTACCAAAGAGTTCCTTGATTCCTCAGACAAGGGTAACCTTTTTGGGTTTCCAAATAGATTCAGTATCCATGACTTTGTCTCTAACAGAAAAGAGACGTCTGAAATTAGTTTCAGCTTGTCGAAACCTTCAGTCTCAATCATTCCCTTCGGTAGCTTTGTGCATGGAAATTCTAGGTCTCATGACTGCTGCATCGGAAGCGATCCCTTTTGCTCGTTTTCACATGAGACCTCTCCAGCTTTGTATGCTGAGCTAATGGTGCAGGGATTATACAAAGATATCACAATTAATATCCTTAAATCCCAATGTTCAATCTTCTCTGACTTGGTGGTTGGATCACCATCGTTTAATTCAAGGGGCCTCTTTTGTTCGTCCAACCTGGACTGTGATCTCAACAGATGCGAGTCTTTCAGGTTGGGGAGCTGTATGGGGATCTCTGACAGCGCAGGGGGTTTGGGAATCTCAGGAGGCGAGATTACCAATTAACATTTTGGAACTCCGTGCTATGTTCAGAGCTCTTCAGTTCTGGCCTCTTCTGAAGAGAGAATCGTTTATTTGTTTTCAGACAGACAATGTCACTACTGTGGCATATGTCAATCATCAAGGAGGGACTCACAGTCCTCAGACTATGAAAGAAGTATCTCAGATACTTGTATGGGCGGAATCCAGCTCCTGTCTAATTTATGCGGTTCACATCCCAGGTATAGACAATTGGGAAGCGGATTATCTCAGTCGCCAGACGTTACATCCGGGCGAATGGTCTCTTCACCCAGAGGTATTTCTTCAGATTGTTCAAATCTGGGGACTTCCAGAAAAAGATCTGATGGCCTCTCATCTAAACAAGAAACTTCCCAGGTATCTGTCCAGATTCAGGAATCCTCAGGCGGAAGCTTTGTCACTTCCTTGGAATTATCAACCTGCTTATATCTTTCCACCTCTAGTTCTTCTTCCAAAAGTGATTTCCAAAATCCTAATGGAGCGTTCGTTTGTACTGCTGGTGGCTCCAGCATGGCCACACAGGTTTTGGTATGCGGATCTCGTTCGGATGGCCAGTTGCCAACCTTGGACACTTCCGTTAAGGCCAGACCTTCTATCTCAAGGCCCATTTTTCCATCAGGATCTCAAATCATTAAATTTGAAGGTATGGAGATTGAACGCTTAATACTTAGTCATAGAAGTTTCTCTGATTCAGTGATTAATACTATGTTACAGGCTCGTAAATCTGTGTCTAGAAAGATCTATTACCGAGTTTGGAAGACTTATATTTCTTGGTGTTCTTCTCATAAATTCTCTTGGCATTCTTTTAGAATTCCTAGAATTTTACAGTTTCTTAAGGATGGTTTGGAAAAAGGTTTGTCTGCAAGTTCCTTGAAAGGACAAATCTCTGCTCTTTCTGTACTTTTTCACAGAAAGATTGCTAATCATCTTGATATTCATTGTTTTGTACAGGCTTTGGTTCGTATTAAACCTGTCATTAAGTCAATTTCTCCTCCTTGGAGTCTTAATTTGGTTCTGAGCGCTTTACAGGCTCCTCCGTTTGAACCTATGCATTCTCTGGATATTAAATTACTTTCTTGGAAAGTTTTATTCCTTTTGGCCATCTCTTCTGCTAGAAGAGTTTCTGAGTTATCTGCTCTTTCTTGTGAATCTCATTTTCTGATTTTTCATCAGGATAAGGCGGTGTTGCAGACTTAATTAAATTTTTTACCTAAAGTTGTGAATTCTAACAACATTAGTAGAGAAATTGTTGTCCCTTCTTTGTGTCCTAATCCTAAGAATTCTCTGGAGAGATCTTTACATTCTTTGGATGTAGTTAGAGCTTTGAAATATTATGTTGAAGCTACTAAAGAATTCAGGAAGACTTCTAGTCTATTTGTTGTCTTTTCTGGTTCTAGGAAAGGTCAGAAGGCTTCTGCCATTTCTTTGGCGTCTTGGTTAAAGTCTTTGATTCATCATGCTTATGTGGAGTCGGGTAAATCCCTGCCTCAAAGGATTACGGCTCATTCTACTAGGTCAGTTTCTACTTCCTGGGCTTTTAAGAATGAAGCTTCTGTTGATCAGATTTGCAAAGCAGCAACTTGGTCTTCTTTGCATACTTTTACTAAATTCTACCATTTTGATGGTTGTTTTTTCTTCTTCTTAAGCAGTTTTTGGTAGAAAAGTACTTCAGGCAGCTGTTTCAGTTTGATTCTTCTGCTTATAATTTCTATTTTTTGATTTGGGTTATGGATTATTTTTTCAGCGGAATTGACTGTCTTTATTTAATCCCTCCCTCTCTAGTGACTCTTGCGTGGAAGTTCCACATCTTGGGTATCTGCTATCCCATACGTCACTAGCTCATGGACTCTTGCCAATTACATGAAAGAAAACATAATTTATGTAAGAACTTACCTGATAAATTCATTTCTTTCATATTGGCAAGAGTCCATGAGGCCCACCCTTTTTGTGATGGTTATGATTTTTTTGTGTAAAGCACAATTATTCCAATTCCTTGTTTGATGCTTTCGCTCCTTTCTTATCACCCCACTTCTTGGCTATTAGTTAAACTGAATTGTGGGTGTGGTGAGGGGTGTATTTATAGGCATTTTGAGGTTTGGGAAACTTTGCCCCTCCTGGTAGGAATGTATATCCCATACGTCACTAGCTCATGGACTCTTGCCAATATGAAAGAAATGAATTTATCAGGTAAGTTCTTACATAAATTATGTTTCTTCAATCAAGAGTTTTTTATTTTTAAATGGTGCCAAATTGTACTATTTTTCTTTAAGAGCAGCTTCTGCAGTTATAGCCTTCTGGCTATGGGAACTGGTGGGCTTTTAGCCTCACTGCACCTCCCATTATTGTACTGCTCTACTGTAATGGTCTTAGAGAGTTTTAACTAAGACCCTTCTGTCTTCACAGGACCTCAGGAGGATGAGTGGACCTCTTGACACACTGAATTGTCATGCTGTTCCTCAGCTTAGAGGTAAGTGCAGTTTTTTACTCTGGGGCTCTGCAGCTTAACCCAGACCTGACTGTACTTACTCCCCTATCAGGGTTTTCCCTGCTTCAACCCCAAACATTCTGAGAGAGTAATTTCTATAGAAGCGTTGGGGCTTATGGTGGTAAAGACAATATGCTAATTCTCCTGAATAATCTAGTGAGATCTGACATATATTATTCCCCAGACATTCTGTGACAGTTCATTCTACAGAAACGTTAGGGGGTTATGGTGGTAAACACTGTTTATTTTTTATGTTGGGCTATTCTGATTGTGGTGTCACACTTGCTGGAGTATTTGGCGGACGCTGGGGATTACCGGAGGTTATGTTTTATAAGTAAATAGGCTCCGGTTAATGGCGGTTTCACAGTATATTGCGGATTAGGTTTACGCCCACGATGGGCGGGGCTTGTTCGTGCGCTCGCTGCGCAGTATCTCCTCCATTAGGTTCCGGCTAGCAGCATTCTTCGCAAAACACCTACGTTTACTTCAGTGATACTTTGTCAAGTAAACATAGGTGTGCTGTATGAGGAGTGATAGTGCGAGCACATAGAAGGTAGGAGCCGCAGCGGCAAGGTGACTGGGGTTTTTTTTCTAACAAGTGGGAAAAGAGCCAGTAAGTTAATTTATAGTTGCTATCTACACAGGTTGTGTGGTTATCTTTATTAGGGGTTCCCTCTATCCTTTTTGCCAGTAAGAAGTTAGCGCAGAGGGAATTTTTTAAAGACACAGTAACATATATTTATTAGTGTTACGTTTTCCGGTGACTCGTCCAAGTTGGTTTTGTATTCTGGTTATCATGGATGACCTGGAGCAGCATACATGCCCCATGTGTTTAGATGCCATTGTGGAACCCCCAGTTACTCTTTGTGACTCTTGTCTTGAGAGAGCCTTACAATGTAAAGAGAATTTTTTTTTTACTGAAGATATGTCTAAAGAATGTTCTCAGACAAATGTGATTAAGGGTATGCCGCAATTTTCTCCCCAAGCGTCACAGCCTTTAACGCCCGCTCAAACGTCGCCATGTTCCTCAATGGCGTCTGCTTCTTTTACTTTGCAGGATATGGTTGCAGTTATGTCATCCACTCTCACAGAAGTTTTGTCTAAGTTTCCAGTGTTACAGGGCAAACGTAGCAGGTCAGAGACCCATGTGGTGCCTGCAACTTCTGATGCTTTGATGGCTATCTATGATGTACCCTCCCAGGGATCTGATTTGGGGGGTAAGGAGGCCCTCTGTGAGGGGGAACTGTCTGACTCAGGAAGTGCATTACCTCAGACAGATTCGGAAGTAATGTCCTTCAAATTTAAATTGGAACACCTCCGTCTGTTGCTGCGGGAGGTTTTGATAATGGATGACTGTGACTCTATTGTGGTACCTCCAGAGAAGTTGTGTAAGATGGACAAATACTTTGAGGTACCTTCTTTCTCTGATGTCTTTCCGGTTCCTAAGAGAATTTTGGAAATTGTTACATGGGAATGGGAAAGACCGGGTGTCCTGTTTTCCCCTTCTCCCATTTTTAAGAGGATGTACCCTATAGCTGACACCGGGACTCTTCGCAAATGATCCCTAAGGTGGAGGGAGCTATTTCTACCCTGGCTAAGCGTACGACTATCCCTATTGAGGACAGTTGTGCTTTTAAAGACCCTATGGATAAAAAGTTGGAGGGTCTTCTAAAAAAGTGACAGTGGGTGATACACTAAGCGCCTGCCTCAAGGACCCTGGCTCTGGATATTGGCTCCTAGTAGCCAATAGAATAAATGAGTAGAAAAGGGTTGGAACCAAAGCGCCTGAAAGGCCGGGTCTGGACAGAGTTTAAACAGATTCAATTAAAAAGTAGAGGTTACACTTTAATTTGTTTACAAGCATGGATCCATGTTACATAACAAGAAACTTAAAATTATATGTTACATAACAAGAAGGTCTTCTAAAAAAGCTATTTACTTATCAAGGATTTCTATCACAACCGACGGCCTGCATTGTACCAGTCACAACTGCGGCTGCCTTTTGGTTCAACGCCTTAGAGGAGTCTCTTAAGACTGAGGCTCCTTTGGAAGAAATAATGGATAGAATTAAGGCCCTTAAGCTGGCCAATTCCTTTGTTACGGATACTGCTTTTCAGATCGCCAAGTTGGCGGCTAAGAATGCAGGATTTGCCATTTTAGCACGCAGAGCCTTATGGTTAATCTTAGTCTGCGGATGTGTCTTCTAAATCCAAGCTTTTGACTATTCCATTCAAAGGAAAGACCCTATTCGGGCCGGAATTGAAAGAGATAATTTCTGACATTACAGGAGGTAAGGGTCATCTCCTCCCTCAGGATAAGACATCTAAACAAAGAAGACAGTCATTTTTGTTCCTTTCGAAATTTCAAGGGAGTCCCTTCTTCCTTCTGGAGACCCAACCAGGCTTGGAACAAGGGTAAACAATCCAAGAAGCCTGCTGCTGCCCCCAAGACAAGACCGGATCTAGTAGGGGGCAGACTTTCTCTCTTTGTCCAAGCTTGGATAAGAGATGTTCAAGATCCCTGGACACTAGAAATCGTGTCCCAGGGGGTATCAACTGGAGTTCAAAACTTCCCTACCAAGGGGAAGGTTTCTTCTTTCACGATTGTCTGTAGACCAGATAAAAAGAGAGGCGTTCTTATGTTGTGTAAAATACCTCTCCACTATGGGAGTAATTTGTCCCGTTCCAATACAGGAACAGGGGTAGGGGTTTTACTCAAATCTTTTCGTGGTTCCAAAAAAAAGAGGGAACGTTCAGACCCATTTTAGATTTCAAGAGTCTAAACAAGTTTCTCAGAGTCCCATCCTTTAAGATGGAGACTATTCGGACAATTCTTCCATTGATCCAGGAGGGTCAATATATGACTACCGTGGACTTAAAGGATGCATATCTTCATATTCCTATCCACAAAGATCACCAGTTCCTAAGGTTTGCCTTTCTGGACAAACATTTTCAGTTTGTGGCTCTTCCTTTCGGGCTGGCCACGGCACCCAGGATCTTCACGAAGGTTCTAGGGTCTCTACTGGCAGTTCTCAGACCGCGGGGCATTGCAGTGGCGCCGTATCTGGACGATATTCTGATCCAGGCGTCTTATCAACTGACAAAGTCTCATACCGACATAGTTTTGTCCTTTCTAAGGACTCACGGGTGGAAAGTGAATCTAGAAAATAGTTCACTAATTCCACAGACAAGAGTTCCTTACCTGGGAACTCTAATAGACTCTATATCCATGAAAATCTTCTTGACGGAAATCAGAAAGTTGAAGATTCTGAATACATGCCGAGCCCTTCAGTCCAATCCTCGGCCATCAGTGGCTCAGTGCATGGAGGTAATTGGATTGATGGTGGCGGCAATGGACATCATTCCATTTGCTCGTTTTCATCTCAGACCTCTACAACTGAGCATGCTCAGACAGTGGAATGGAGATTATGCAAATTTGTCTCCTCAGATAGATCTGGATCAGGAGACAAGAGACTCTCTTCTTTGGTTGTCGGTGGATCATCTGTCCCAAGGGACGTGCTTCCGCAGACCCTCATGGGTGATAGTGACAACGGACGCCAGTCTACTAGGATGGGGTGCAGTCTGGAATTCCCTGAGAGCTATGGCGTAAATATCTTTACTGGTGTGAATCCAAGGGCTACTCATGAAGTAGGGTTAGGATTCCCAGGATTTTATCTTTTCTCCAAGAAGGATTGGAGAAGGGGTTGCAAGTTCCTTAAAGGGACAGATTTCTGCTTTGTTTATTTTGTTACACAAGCGTCTGGCAGACGTTCCAGATGTTCAATCTTTTTGTCAGGCCCTGACTAGAATCAGGCCTGTGTTTAGAACTATTGCTCCTCCTTGGATTTTGAATTTAGTTCTTAAGGTTCTTCAAGGGGTTCCGTTTGAACGTATGCATTCCATAGATATTAAGTTGTTATCGTGGAAAGTTTTATTTTTAGTTGCTATTTCTTCTGCTCGCATTTTCTGAGCTTTCATCGTTACAATGTGATTCACCTTATCTTATTTTCCATGCGGATAAGGTGGTGTTACGTACCAAACCTGGTTTTCTTCCTAAGGTTGTTTCTAAAAAGAATATTAATCAGGAAATTGTTGTTCCTTCCTTGTGTCCAAATCCTTCCTCTGAGAAGTAGCGTCTGTTAAATAATTTGGATGTAGTCCGTGCCTTGATGTTCTACTTTCAGGCGATTAAGGATTTTCGTCAAACATCTTCATTATTTATTGTTTTTTTCTGGGAAACGTAGGTGTCAGAAAGCTACAGCTACCTCTTTCTTTTTGGCTGAAGAGTATCATCCATGTTGCGTATGAGACTGCTGGGCAGCAGCCTCCAGAACGAATTATGGCTCATTCTACTAGGGCTGTGGCTTCCTCGTGGGCATTTAAAAATGATGCTTCTGTTGAACAAATTTGCAAAGCTGCAACTTGGTCGTCTTTTCACACTTTTTCCAAATTTTACAAATTTGATACTTTTGCCTCGTCTGAGGCTGTTTTTGGGAGAAAGGTTCTTCAAGCAGTGGTGCCTTCCGTTTAGGTTCCTATCTTGTCCCTCCCTTTCATCTGTGTCCTATTGCTTTGGTATTGTATCCCATAAGTAAGGATGAAATCCGTGGACTCGTCATATCTTGAAAAGGAAATTTATGCTTACCTGATAAATTTGTTTCTATTACGATATGACGAGTCCACGGCCCACCCTGTCATTTTTCTAGAGACAGGTTTTTATTTTTGTTAAACTTCAGTCACCTCTGCTCTTTGGCTTTTCCTTTCTTTCCTAACTTTGGTCGAATGACTGGTGTGGGGGGGAAGGGAGGAGCTATTTATGCAGCTCTGCTGTGGAGCTCTTTGCCTCCTCCTGCTGACCAGGAGGTGATATCCCATAAGTAAGGATGAAATCCATGGACTCATCATATCGTAAAAGAAACAAATTTATCAGGTAAGCATAAATTTCCTTTTTTCACCTTCTCCTTTTTATGGCTTATTCTTTTTTTTTTTTACCTCATTTAGCTTGACTATACATTGAACTGGTATGTGTGAGGTGAGGGGTTTTATAGAGTTCTTGGGGTTTGGGATTCTTTTCTCCCTCCTAGTGGTAAAGCTTAATGGATTGTGGACTCTTACCACAATCTAAAGATTCCCAAACCCCAAGAGCTCTCTAAAAAAAACTCCCACCTCACTGACACCTCAGTCTTGTCTGGAGGATGTTGAAGAATGAATATGTGCTTTTGATTCTTCAGTGTGATGGGAAATAGGCCTTAACTCTGTCTGAAAACCCTTCTGAGTATAGTGATAATTGGAGGGATGTATTTAGAGTATAGGTAGTGGCAACTTTTTATCTTTTGGGATTTAGTCACAAGCATTTCCATGGATGTCACAGGGAATTGTCCTTTGCCACCTCCTGTTGGTTCGTCGATATGTTCCTATTCCAGATCCTCTGCTATGTTTCAGCACTAGTTTTGATCTCCTACTGGTTTACTCCAGTAGAAGGGTGCCTATTGGTAAGTACTTTTTCTTCCTAATGGGAAAGAGTCCACAGCCACATTCATTACTTGTGGGAAATAAGAACCTGGCCACCAGGAGGAGGCAATGACACACCAGCCAAAGGCTCAAATACTCCTCCCACTTCCCCTATCCCCCAGTCATTCTTTGCCTTTCGTCCCAGGAGGTTGGCAGAGAAGTGTCAGAAGTTTAACAAAAACAGTAGTTTTATTTTATTTTTCCTCAAAACAAGTGTCTCTCTTATGGAGGGTATTACTCTTTACAATGGGATGGGAGTTTTAAGTAGTCCTGTTAGTCTCTCAGTGGCATTGGCGAACCTTCGCTTCGCTACCTGCTGTCTTCTCTCAAGTCCATGGTGGTGGCAACGGTACTATCCGTCACACTTGAAGGGCCGTGTTCCTGTTCCACGGCGTAGATTCCAGTAAGATCATTTCATTTTATCAGTATAAATGTTATGTGACAGATAGGTATGGGTCTCAGTGAGGCTCCTCTGTACGGATCTGGGAATCATGGGATAATTCCTTCCTTAGGGTGGTTTTGTGAACAGGGAGGGGTTATTTAATCATGTTTATGTGGTCACCTTTCTTTGTGTAATGGGTATTGGCTCTGGGGCTGAGACATCTCCCAAGTCAGGAGAATTGCTTGAAGGATTTAGTGGAGCCTAGTTGCCGCCTTTTTCTGGTACGCTTTTTTGGGAATGCACGGTTCACCTTATGACCGGGCGTTGTTACGCTGGGTTTTTACGCTTCTGCATACCTGACCGTGTGGCGACGAAGACAGTCTGTTTCGTTTGGATCTGGTCATAGGAGGTGGTGAGTGCCCCAGCCATTGGGGGTGTCAGGTGCCGTTCATTTTTTATATAGTCTGTTTTTTCTCTTTGATTTTAGCCATGGAGGATTCTGAAGCTGAGACGGTTGTAGTTTCTTATTCCGATTCTTCCTCTTGTGAGGAAGGTGCTTCAGCCCCACTGATGCAAGTCTATCAGTCCTGTCTCTTGTGCCTCCTTAGAGTGCCTGGTTCCTCGGGCTCTGAGAACCGGGGGCCTACTGAGCCATCAGCCTTGGGGTGTTCTGTCCCTTAATCGGTGGATTTCCAACAGCACCATTCCACTACATTTGCGGGTAACCCTAATGTTGATTCTCCCTCTGCTCAGGGTGGTTTGTTTCCCCTGGAAATCACAGGTCAGTTCCGCATTTAATGTCTTGATGACGCTGGTTCGCCTTCAGGACCCAGAGGTTTCTGCCTGGTTGTGTTCCTGCCCGACTATCTCAGGCGTTCAGGCTTCGGGTGGGTCTATTCAATTTTTCCCGGGGGTGAATATGCCTCCATGTTGCTCCTTTCGTTATAGAATCGCATGGCTGCACATCCTACTCCTTTGTCTTTTCGACTTATTGGGGGATCCTCTCCTTTATCAGTCGGGGAATGTACAGTCTTGAATGGTGCTTTGAGCTAGACTAGTGGTGTGGATCATCTCCTGTCGGTCACTCATGTTCTTTCCCAGGTTTTTTATTTTGGCAGATGCCTTTGGGCTGCCTTGTTTTCTTTCATCCGGAAAACATTTTATTTGATTATTCCTTCGGGAATTTCTGGTATGGACTTGCCTTTTATTTCTCCCATGGAAGTTGTTCACGGACTTGTTAGGTCCAGAGTTTTGTGGGCCCCTTGTTAAGTTGACAGTGACACATGTTGCGCCTGATGGGTACAGCGGGACTTTGAGTGTATGTTTTATTGTTATATTGTTTGTTTTCACAAACTATGCTATACATCTACAAAGCAGACTTTTGGGTCCGAATACCGGGAGAGATTAGGCGTGCCGATCTATTCCCAGGGCTTGTGTCTGTGGTTTTCTGCTGCGCCGCTTCTGGCTCTCCTGATAAGGGGGCAAGGCTTTCTCCGTTAGGGCGGTTTTGGGCCTTGGTCTTGGATTTCTTGCTGCCCTTTGGGGGGTTTAGGCTCCTCAGGTCACTGGACCTCGTTTCATTCCGCTTTTAACTGATCCCTTTCGTTGATTAGCGGTGGAGTGCTTGATGGTATATGAGAGAACGGGTTTCTCGCCTGCATTCTCTGTGATCGTCAGCAGTGCTGTTGGGTGGCTAGCCTGTGGCTTTCTACGCAGGGGCTGGTTCGCCTCTTTGCTGTTGCTGGTGGTCTCCTCTGGCAGGAACTCGGTTCTGGTTCTTCCAGAATTCTATTCCACCCTCTTTAGGTCGGGTGCCGACTTGGGACCCTAATTTCTGGATGTCGCAGAGTTTGACTCTGTGCTGAGGGTTCTATCGCCTTGAGATCGGTTCTGCGTTTTTCACAGTCCTTTTTTTCCTGGGGTTTTCTAGAGTTCCCGTTTTTTCGGGTTCCTTCCTCAGGTGAGGAGTGTCTGGCTAGAATTTTGGTCGGGGTCTGGCTCAGGTCTTGTTCGACTTCGGTTTTTCAGTTCGTGGAAGACTCTCTGTGACGTCCTCCTTCAGGTCTATTGAGGATCTGGGATAGGCCTGCGGTTTTCCGGGTGGTGTTGGTATAGCTCCATTTATACCTGTTCCGTTTTTTCCCTCCGGTATTTGGGTTGGGTATGGAAGGGGTTCTTCATTTTCTCTTTTAGAGAGTCTGGTCCCTTCTTATGGCTGTTCCGGGCCTTTGTTTCTGTGAGGGAATGTGTTCTGGACTTCCTTTGGAGTCTGTTGGGCTCTGACCTTGAATCAGCATTCCTGTGGAGTGCCTTGGTAAGGGTCACTTTGTCCTCATAGCTTATATGACAGCATCAGTTGTGGGGCCTGAGATTGCTACTTGGGTAGTCTCTGCTCCTTTTAGGGTCTGGCTCGACTCTTGTGTCCGGTGGGCAAGGTTTCCCTTGCCCTCAGTCTTCCCTTGGGGGACTTTTGTCTCTTTGTGGATATTTTCCTAGTTAGTGCCTGGTTCAAGGATGGAGATACCCTTGGGAATTGGCTTCTGGGTTCGGTGTTCCTCTGGTTCTGGTGGGCCTGTGTTTCTGGTCACACTCTTTCAATGTGGCTGGTTGTTTTTCTTCCCTCTTGTTCAAGGGGGTCTTTACATTTGTGGGTGGTCCTCGTTGCAGCGGTTCTGCGGTAGTGGTGGACGTCCCTGGTTATCTCTGGATCCTAAGCTGTGGTTCTGGTCATATTTCAACTTGTCAGAAGCATTGGGTCCCTGTTGAGGTGCTATCTGAGCTCTCGGGGGGGTTTGATGCTTTGAATTTTTCCTCCATAGAGGGGTGTTTTGCCTAGGAGCTTGGTTTTGCTGTTTCCCTTTGTCCCAGGCTGCAGGGTTTTTGCTGGGAGGTGCCTCTTTCTCTTTTTTATGGTTTGAGGTGAACTCCTTGGTTCCTTCCAGTTCTGTGGCTTGCACTAAGTCGTCTTTGTGGGTTTTTTAGTTCTTGAGATACTTTTTGTTCTCTTTTTCGGTCTCTGCTCTGGTTGCGTTTGGCTGATGATGCCCTTTTTTCTTAGCATCTGGTGAGGTTTTCTTGACTCTTTCGAGCTAGATTTGATCTGTCTTTTGGAAGACAGAGATCTGGTTAATTATCCCTCTACCTTACTTCTTCCTTTGGGGAGTTGTTGGTCGGGGGCCGCTTTATTGAGGTTGTGTGTCTGGGATCTGCCTTTTGGCGATAGTGTGCTTCGAGTCCTGTTGGCTCGGTTGCTTTCCGTGTGGTTTTTAGCCAGGCTTGGGACGGTTTGTGTTCTTGGGGCCATTTTTCTTCATGGTTTTTGCTCCCGGTTTTTGGATGAAGTGGAACTTTTTTTCTTTATGGTATGTGGTTTGGCTCTGGTGCCCTCAGGTTGGGCTGCCTCTTACCCTCCCATTCTTGGCATTGTGTCCTCTTTGGCTTGGGTATAATTTTCCCACAAGTAATGAATGTGGCTGTGGACTCTTTTCCATTAGGAAGAAAAACATAAATTATGCTTACCTGATAATTTCATTTTCTTCTGTGGGAAAGAGTCCACAGCCCCACCCGCACATTTTTTAGAGGTCTTTTTGTGTATAGTCTTCTGGTACATTTTCACCTTGATGTTTCTTCTACTGTTGTTTTTTCCTCGGCAGAATGACGGGGGGGGGGGGGATAGGGGAAGTGGGAGGCGTATTTGAGCCTTTGGCTGGTGTGTCTTTGCCTCCTCCTGGTGGCCAGATTCTTGAATGTGGCTGTGGACTCTTTCTCATATCTTAGTCTTTACTTTGCCTCCGTTGGAGGTGGTTGCAGCATGAATATGTGCATGATTTCTTAAGTGAAGGTTTTTTTTTTTGTCTGTTGAAGCCCGGTTCCCCTCAGAGTCCAGTGCTTGTCAGAGGGATATATTTGGGGTATTGTTTGATACAATGGTTTACCCTCATGGTAAATCCTTTAAAGGCCCTCTTTAAATTTGATCGCAGGTACTTGTCTTCTGCCTCCCTTTACAGCTCTACATTATACTATTACTATAGATAAAGGAACTTTTTCCTCAGGACAGGAAGTCTGGAAGTGAAACCACCACGCTAGATGGCATTTGTAAAATACTAAACTATTTGTAGAGACATGGTATGTCTCTCCAGCATAGTAAAATGAATGGCTATTAAAGGACTCAAGTTAAAATAGAAATTTAATAGTAAAGATATATAGAATAGACAACTGACTCCTCTGATCACAGCAAGGTTTCTGTGGTTTACTCTTGGGACCTAATGCTCATTGGAACAAGTCCAAACAGGGTAAGAAATCTGTTCCCACCTCCAAAAACTACTATTTCTCTTGTAAAGGTGTATCCAGTCCATGGGTTCATCCATTACTTGTGGGATATTCTCCTTCCCAACAGGAAGTTGCAAGAGGACACCCACAGCAGAGCTGTCTATATAGCTCCTCCCCTAACTGCCACCCCAGTCATTCTCTTGCAACTCTCGACAAGAAAGGAAGTATCAAGAGATATGTGGTGACTTGTAGTTTTTACCTTCAATCAAGAGTTTATTTTTAAACGGTACCGGCGTTGTACTGTTTTACTCTCAGGCAGAAATTGGAAGAAGAATCTGCATGGAGGATGATGATCTTAGCGGTTTGTAACTAAGGTCCATTGCTGTTCTCACACATAACTGAAGAGTATGGAAAGAAAACTTCAGTTGGGGGGATGGTTTGCAGATCACCTGTTTTTAGGTATGTTCAGTATATTTGTTTCTAGAGAGATGATAAGGTCTAGAAAATGCTGACAATGCCTGGTATATTTGAGGTAAGCCTGATACAGTGATTTAACAATGACTGGAATCATGCTTACAAGATAAGGGTAATATTCATGTTAACTCTCATATTGCTTAGTGTAAAAACATTTGCATAACTTACAGAAAAAACGTTTTTCTTTCATGTAATTAGCAAGAGTCCATGAGCTAGTGACGTATGGGATATACATTCCTACCAGGAGGGGCAAAGTTTCCCAAACCTCAAAATGCCTACAAATACACCCCTCACCACACCCACAAATCAGTTTTACAAACTTTGCCTCCTATGGAAGTGGTGAAGTAAGTTTGTGATAGATTCTACGTTGATATGCGCTCCGCAGCAGGTTGGAGCCCGGTTTTCCTCTCAGCGTGCAGTGAATGTCAGAGGGATGTGAGGAGAGTATTGCCTATTTGAATGCAGTGATCTCCTTCTACGGGGTCTATTTCATAGGTTCTCTGTTATCGGTCGTAGAGATTCATCTCTTACCTCCCTTTTCAGATCGACGATATACTCTTATATATATATACCATTACCTCTGCTGATTTTCGTTTCAGTACTGGTTTGGCTTTCTACAAACATGTAGATGAGTGTCCTGGGGTAAGTAAGTCTTATTTTCTGTGACACTCTAAGCTATGGTTGGGCACTTTTTTAATAAAGTTCTAAATATATGTATTCAAACATTTATTTGCCTTGACTCAGGATGTTCAACATTCCTTATTTTCAGACAGTCAGTTTCATGTTTGGGATAATGCACTTGAATCAATTATTTTTCTTACCTTAAATATTTGACTGTTTTCCCTGTGGGCTGTTAGGCTCGCGGGGGCTGAAAATGCTTCATTTTATTGCGTCATTCTTGGCGCGGACTTTTTTGGCGCAAAAAATCTTTCTGTTTCCGGCGTCATACGTGTCGCCGGAAGTTGCGTCATTTTTGACGTTCTTTTGCTCCAAAAAAGTCGGCGTTCCGGACGTGGCGTCATTTTTGGCGCCAAAAGTATTTAGGCGCCAAATAATGTGGGCGTCTTATTTGGCACTAAAAAAAAATAAATATGGGCGTCGCTTTTGTCTCCACATTATTTAAGTCTCATTTTTCTTTGCTTCTGGTTGCTAGAAGCTTGTTCCTTGGCATTTTTTCCCATTCCTGAAACTGTCATTTAAGGAATTTGATCAATTTTGCTTTACATGTTGTTTTTTCTCTTACATATTGCAAGATGTCTCACGTTGCATCTGAGTCAGAAGATACTTCAGGAAAATCGCTGTCTGGTGCTGGAACTACCAAAGCTAAGTGTATCTGCTGTAAACTTTTGGTAGCTGTTCCTCCAGATGTTGTTTGTATTAATTGTCATGACAAACTTGTTAATGCAGATATTTCCTTTAGTAATGTACCATTACCTGTTGCAGTTCCATCAACATCTAATGTTCAGAATGTTCCTGATAACATAAGAGATTTTGTTTCTGAATCCATCAAGAAGGCTATGTCTGTTATTCCTCCTTCTAGTAAACATAAAAAATCTTTTAAAACTTCTCTTTATACAGATGCATTTTTAAATGAACATCATTCTGATTCTAATGACTCTTCTGGTTCAGAGGATTCTGTCTCAGAGGTTGATGCTGATAAATCTTCATATTTATTTAAAATGGAATTTATTCGTTCTTTACTTAAAGAAGTACTAATTGCTTTAGAAATTGAGGATTCTGGTCCTCTTGATACTAAATCTAAACGTTTAGATAAGGTCTTTAAATCTCCTGTGGTTATTCCAGAAGTTTTTCCTGTTCCTGGTGCAATTTCTTAAGTAATTTCCAGAGAATGGAATAATTTGGGTAATTAATTTACTCCTTCTAAACGTTTTAAGCAATTATATCCTGTGCCGTCTGACAGATTAGAATTTTGGGACAAAATCCCTAATGTTGATGGGGCTATTTCTACCCTTGCTAAATGTACTACTATTCCTACGTCAGATAGTACTTCCTTTAAGGATCCTTTAGATAGGAAAATTGAATCCTTTCTAAGAAAAGCTTATCTGTGTTCAGGTAATCTTCTTAGACCTGCTATATCATTGGCTGATGTTGCTGCAGCTTCAACTTTTGGTTGGAAACTTTAGCGCAACAAGTAACAGATCATGATTCTCATAATATTATTATTCTTCTTCAACATGCTAATAATTTTATCTGTGATGCCATTTTTGATATTATCAGAGTTGATGTCAGGTTTATGTCTCTAGCTATTTTAGCTAGAAGAGCTTTATGGCTTAAAACTTGGAATGCTGATATGTCTTCTAAATCGACTCTACTTTCCATTTCTTTCCAGGGTAACAAATTATTGGGTTCTCAGTTGGATTCTATTATCTCAACTGTTACTGGTGGGAAAGGAACTTTTTTTACCACAGGATAAAAAATCTAAGGATAAAAACAGGGCTAATAATCGTTTTCGTTCCTTTCGTTTCAACAAAGAACAAAAGCCTGATCCTTCATCCTCAGGAGCAGTTTCAGTTTGGAAACCATTTCCAGTCTGGAATAAATCCAAGCCTTCTAGAAAAGCAAAGCCAGCTTCTAAGTCCACATGAAGGTGCGGCCCTCATTCCAGCCCAGCTGGTAGGGGGCAGATTACGTTTTTTTCAAAGAAATTTGGATCAATTCTGTTCACAATCTTTGGATTCAGAAGGGTACAGAATTGGTTTCAAGATAAGACCCTCCTGCAATGAGATTTTTTCTTTCCCGTGTCCCAGTAAAATCCAGTGAAAGCTCAAGCATTTCTGAAATGTGTTTCAGATCTAGAGTTGGCTGGAGTAATTATGCCAGTTCCAGTTCTGGAACAGGGGCTGGGGTTTTATTCAAATCTCTTCATTGTACCAAAGAAGGAGAATTCCTTCAGACCAGTTCTGGATCTAAAAATATTGAATCGTTATGTAAGGATACCAACGTTCAAAATGGTAACTGTAAGGACTATCTTGCCTTTGTTCAACGAGGGCATTATATGTCCACAATAGATTTACAGGATGCATATCTGCATATTCCGATTCATCCAGATCATTATCAGTTCCTGAGATTCTCTTTTCTGGACAAGCATTACCAGTTTGTGGCTCTGCCGTTTGGCCTAGCTACAGCTCCAAGAATTTTTACAAAGGTTCTCGGTGCCCTTCTGTCTGTAATCAGAGAACAGGTATTGTGGTATTTCCTTATTTGGACGATATCTTGGTACTTGCTCAGTCTTTACATTTAGCAGAATCTCATACGAATCGACTTGTGTTGTTTCTTCAAGATCATGGTTGGAGGATCAATTCACTAAAAAGTTCATTGATTCCTCAGACAAGGGTAACCTTTCTGGGTTTCCAGATAGATTCAGTGTCCATGACTCTGTCTTTGACAGACAAGAGACGTCTAAAATTGATTTCAGCTTGTCGAAACCTTCAGTCACAATCATTCCCTTCGGTAGCCTTATGCATGGAAATTCTAGGTCTTATGACTGCTGCATCGGACGCGATCCCCTTTGCTCGTTTTCACATGCGACCCTCTTCAGCTCTGTATGCTGAATCAATGGTGGCAGGGATTACACAAAGATATCTCAATTAATATCTTTAAAACCGATTGTACGACACTCTCTAACGTGGTGGACAGATCACCATCGTTTAATTCAGGGGGCTTCTTTTGTTCTTCCGACCTGGACTGTAATTTCAACAGATGCAAGTCTTACAGGTTGGGGAGCTGTGTGGGGATCTCTGACGGCACAAGGAGTTTGGGAATCTCAGGAGGTGAGATTACCGATCAATATTTGGAACTCCGTGCAATTTTCAGAGCTCTTCAGTCTTGGCCTCTTCTGAAGAGAGAATCGTTCATTTGTTTTCAGACAGACAATGTCACAACTGTGGCATACATCAATCATCAAGGAGGGACTCACAGTCCTCTGCTATGAAAGAAGTATCTCGAATTCTGGTTTGGGCAGAATCCAGCTCCTGTCTAATCTCTGCGGTTCATATCCCAGGTATAGACAATTGGGAAGCGGATTATCTCAGTCGCCAAAACGTTGCATCCGGGCGAATGGTCTCTTCACCCAGAGGTATTTCTTCAGATTGTTCAAATGTGGGAGCTTCCAGAAATAGATCTGATGGCGTCTCATCTAAACAAGAAACTTCCAGGTATCTGTCCAGATCCCGGGATCCTCAGGCGGAAGCAGTGGATGCATTATCACTTCCTTGAAGTATCATCCTGCCTATATCTTTCTGCCTCTAGTTCTTCTTCCAAGAGTAATCTCCAAGATTCTGAAGGAATGCTCGTTTGTTCTGCTGGTAGCTCCGGCATGGCCTCACAGGTTTTGGTATGCGGATCTTGTCCGGATGGCCTCTTGTCCATCCGTGGGCTCTTCCGCTAAGACCAGACCTTCTGTCGCAAGGTCCTTTTTTCCATCAGGATCTCAAATCCTTAAATTTAAAGGTATGGAGATTGAACGCTTGATTCTTGGTCAAAGAGGTTTCTCTGACTCTGTGATTAATACTATGTTACAGGCTCGTAAATCTGTATCTAGAGAGATATATTATAGAGTCTGGAAGACTTATATTTCTTGGTGTCTTTCTCATCATTTTTCTTGGCATTCTTTTAGAATTCCGAGAATTTTACAGTTTCTTCAGGATGGTTTAGATAAAGGTTTTATCTGCTCTTTGAAAGGACAAATCTCTGCTCTTTCTGTTCTTTTTCACAGAAAGATTGCTAATCTTCCTGATATTCATTGTTTTGTACAAGCTTTGGTTTGTATAAAACCTGTCCATTAAGTCAATTTCTCCTCCTTGGAGTTTGAATTTGGTTCTGGGGGCTCTTCAAGCTCCTCCTTTTGAACCCATGCATTCATTGGACATTAAATTACTTTCTTGAAAGTTTTGTTCCTTTTAGCGATCTCTTCTGCCAGAAGAGTCTCTGAATTATCTGCTCTTTCTTGTGAGTCTCCTTTTCTGATTTTTCATCAGGATAAGGCGGTGTTGCGAACTTCTTTTGAATTTTTACCTAAGGTTGTGAATTCCAACAACATTAGTAGAGAAATTGTGGTTCCCTCATTATGTCCTAATCCTAAGAATTCTAAGGAGAAATTGTTGCATTCTTTGGATGTTGTTAGAGCTTTGAAATATTATGTTGAAGCTACTAAGTCTTTCCGAAAGAC
The DNA here is from genome assembly GCF_027579735.1 of Bombina bombina. Lineage (NCBI taxonomy): Eukaryota > Metazoa > Chordata > Amphibia > Anura > Bombinatoridae > Bombina > Bombina bombina. Next base: position 1,066,978,272 of record NC_069504.1, on the reverse strand, counting down.
TTCTAGTCTATTTGTTATCTTTTCCGGTTCTAGAAAAGGCCAGAAAAGCTTCTGCCGTTTCTTTGGCATCTTGGTTGAAATCTTTAATTCATCATGCCTATGTCGAGTCGGGTAAAACTCCGCCTCAAAGGATTACAGCTCATTCTACTAGGTCAGTTTCTACTTCCTGGGCGTTTAGGAATGAAGCTTCGGTTGATCAGATTTGCAAAGCAGCAACTTGGTCCTCTTTGCATACTTTTACTAAATTCTTCCATTTTGATGTATTTTCTTCTTCTGAAGCAGTTTTTTGGTAGAAAAGTACTTCAGGCAGCGGTTTCAGTTTGAATCTTCTGTTTATGTTTTTCATTAAACTTTATTTTGGGTGTGGATTATTTTCAGCAGGAATTGGCTGTCTTTATTTTATCCCTCCCTCTCTAGTGACTCTTGCGTGGAAAGATCCACATCTTGGGTAGTCATTATCCCATACGTCACTAGCTCATGGACTCTTGCTAATTACATGAAAGAAAACATAATTTATGTAAGAATTTACCTGATAAATTCATTTCTTTCATATTAGCAAGAGTCCATGAGGCCCGCCCTTTTTTTGTGGTGGTTATGATTTTTTTGTATAAAGCACAATTATTTCCAATTCCTTATTTAATATGCTTTCGCACTTTTTTCTTATCACCCCACTTCTTGGCTATTCGTTAAACTGATTTGTGGGTGTGGTGAGGGGTGTATTTGTAGGCATTTTGAGTTTGGGAAACTTTGCCCCTCCTGGTAGGAATGTATATCCCATACGTCACTAGCTCATGGACTCTTGCTAATATGAAAGAAATGAATTTATCAAGTAAGTTCTTACATAAATTATGTTTTTCTCTGAGGGTGATAAATCTTTATTTGGGGCCTAGTTTTCCACATGGCTTGTTTGATTACTCCTAGGAGTACTTTTTTAAGGCCCTCTGACATTGAGTGCATGGTGGGAGGGGCCCATTTTCGCGCACTTTATGCGCAGTTGATATTCAGACTGAGACATCTAGCTTCCCTAAAGGAGTCCTCTGGCATCTAGGACCACTATAGAGGGGTTTTTCCTGCAAAAATCATGTTTAAGGGCAGGTAGGAGCCACAGCAGAGCTGTGGCAGTGTGTTTGACTGTTTTTTAACGGTTTTACAGTTTTTCTAATCGGGTTTGGGGCCTAAGGGGTTAATCATCCATTTGCAAGTGGGTGCAATGCTGCTTTAGTCTCTTATACACACTGTAAAAATTTCGTAGAGTTTACTACTTTTTTAACACTGTTTTGAAGTTTATGTGGTAGTTTTTTTTCTCTTGTTAAGTGTATCCAGTCCACGGATCATCCATTACTTATGGGATATATTCTCCTTCCCAACAGGAAGTTGCAAGAGTCCACCCACAGCAAAGCTGCTATATAGCTCCTCCCCTAACTGCCATTACCAGTCATTCTCTTGCAAGTCTCAACATAGATAGGAGGTCGTGAGAGTCTGTGGTTTTTTATACTTAATTTATTTCTTCAATCAAAAGTTTGTTATTTTTAAATGGCACCGGAGTGTGCTGTTTATCTCAGGCAGTATTTGGAAGAAGAATCTGCCTGCGTTTTTTTCTATGATCTTAGCAGACGTAACTAAGATCCAGTTGCTGTTCTCACACATTCTGAGGAGTAAGGTACTTCAGAGGGGGAATGGCGTGCAGGTTTTCCTGCAAATAAGGTATGTGCAGTAAAATATTTTTCTAAGGAATGGAATTGACTAAGAAAATACTGCTGATACCCAAGTAATGTAAATAGAGCCTTAAATGCAGTGATAGCGACTGGATCAGGCTTATTAATAGACATACATACTCTTATAAGAATGTTTTTTAAAACGTTTGCTGGCATGTTTAATCGTTTTTTAACATATGTTTGGTGATAAAACTTATTGGGGCCTAATTTTTCCACATGGCTGGCTTAAATTTTGCATAGAAACAGTTAACTGAGGTTTCTCCCTGTTATAATATGAGTGGGAGGGGGCCTAATTTAGCGCTTTTTTGCGCAGTTAAAATTACAAAATGAATCATCCAGATTCCCTCAGCAGTCCCATGAATAATACAGGACATCTCTAAAGGGCTAAAAAGACTTCCAAAATCGTTTATAGGGAAGGTAATCCACAGCTCAGCTGTGGCAGTTTTGTTGTGTCTGTTTAAAAAAAAAAAAACGTCTGTCGTTTTTTTGATCTGTTTTTTGCATTAAGGGGTTAATCATCCATTTGCAAGTGGGTGCAATGCTCTGTTAACTTATTACATGTACTGTAAAAATTTCGTTTGATTTACTGCCTTTTTTTCACTGTTTTTCAAATTTTGACAAAATTTGTTTCTCTTAAAGGCACAGTAACGTTTGTTATATTTGCTTGTTTACTTGATTTAAAGTGTTTTCCAAGCTTACTAGTCTCATTATTAGTCTGTTCTAACATAGAGGAGGCTCTGTGTTTATTATGTTTAAAGCCATGGTGGAACCCCATTTTAGAATGTGTACCAGATGTACTGATTTCATGTTAAACAATAAAGATCATTTTTTGTATTTAAAAACATTATCACCAGAGGATTCTGTCGAGGGGGAAGTTATGCCGACTAACTCTCCCCACGTGTCAGACCCTTTGACTCCCGCTCCAGGGACTCACGCTCAAATGGCGCCAAGTATATCAATGGCGCCCATAGCGTTTATTTTACAAGACATGGCAAAGGTTGTGAATAATACACTGGCAGCAGTATTAGTCAGACTACCTGAAATTAAAGGAAAGCAAAACAGCTCTGGGGGGTAGATACAGAGCATACAGACGCTTTAAGAACCATGTCTGATACTACCTCACAATATGCTTAGTCTGTGGGTGATATTTGTGACTCAGGGAAGATGATTTAACCTGATTCTGATATTTCTACATTTAAAATTTATGCTTGAGAACCTCCACTTGTTGCTCAGGGAGGCTTTAGCTGCTCTGAATGAATGTGTACAATCCCAGTGCCAGAGAAATTGTGTAGACTGGATAAATAATATGCAGTGCCGGTGTGTACTGATGTTTTTCCAATACCTAAAGAGGTTTACTAAAATTTTTATTAAGGAATGGGATAGACCAGGTGTGCGGTTCTCTTCCCCTCCTATTTTTTAGAAGAATGTTTTCTAATAGTTGCCACCACACGGGACTTATGGCAGACAGTTCCTAAGGTGGAGAGAAGAGTTTCTACTCTAGCTAAGCGTAACACTACCTCTGGCGAGGACAGTTGTGCTTTTTTAGATCCAATGGATAAAAAATGTTTATTCAACAAGGTTTTATCCTGCAGCCCCTTGCACGCATTGCTCCTGTCACTGCTGCTGCGGCGTTCTGGTTTGAGTCTCTTGATGAGGCTTTACAGGTAGCGGCTCCATTGGATGAATATATTTGACAAGCTTAGAGCACTTAAGCTAGCCAATTCCTTTGTTTTCTGATGCCTTTGTTCATTTTACTAGACTAACGGCTAAGAATTCTGTTTTTTACTATAGTGGCGCGCAGAGCGCTATGACTTATATCATGGTCAGCTGTCGTGACTTTAATAAATAAGCTACTTAACTTCCCTTCAAGGGGCAGAACCTATTCAGGCCTGGTTTGAAGGAGATTATTACTTATATCACTGGAGGAAAGGGTCATGCCCTTCCTCAGGACAGGTCCAAATCAAGGGCCAAAAAGGCCTAATTTTCGTGCCTTTCGAAAATTCAAGGCAGGTGTGGCATCAACTTCCTCTAAGGCAAAATAAGAGGGAACTTTTGCTCAGTCCAAGGCGGTCTGGAGACAACCGGACCTGGAACAAAGATAAGCAGGTCAAGGAGCCTGCTGCTGCCTCTAAAACAGCATGAGGAACGGACCCCTATTTGGTAACGGATCCTATAGGGGGCAGACTTCATTCTTCGCCCAGGCATGGGCAAGAGATGCCCAGGATCCCTGGGCATTGGAAATTATACCCCAGAGATATCTTCTGGATTTCAAAGCTTTCCCCCCCAAAAAAGGGGAGTTTTTGCCTTTCACATTTATCTGCAAACCAGATAAAGAAAGAGACATTCTTGCATTGTGTACGTGACCCATCCAGTTCCAATAGAGGAACAGGGACACAGTTTTCCTCAAATCGGTTTGTGGTTCCCAAGGAAAGAGAACCTTCAGACCTATTTTGGATCTAAAAGATCTTAAACAAATTCTTTAGAATTCTATCATTTAAGATGGAAACTATTCGTACCATCTTAACTATGATCCAGGAGAGTCAAAAGAGGACTACAATGGATTTGAAGGATGCTTATCCTCACATTACGATGCATAAAGATCACCATCGGTTTTTCAGGTTTGCCTTTCTAGACAGGCATTACCAGTTTGTAGCTCTTTCCTTTGGGTTAACTACAGCCCCTAGAATCTTTATGGAGGTTCTGGGGTCACTTTGGCGGTCCTTAGGCCGCGGGGCATAGAAGTGGCCCCTTATTTAGACGACATCCTGATACAGGCGTCAAACATCCAAGTTGCCAAGTCTCATACGGACGTAGTACTGGCATTTCTGAGATCGCATGGGTGGAAAGTGAACAAGGAAAGAGTTCTCTATCCCCAATATCAAGGGTTTCCCTCCTAGGGATTCTGATAGATTTTGTAGAAATGAAAATTTACCTGATGGAGTCCAGGTTGTCAAAGTTTCTAAATTTCTGCCGTGTTCTTCATTCCATCCGCGCCCTTTGGTGGCTCAGTACATGAATGTAATCGGCTTAATGGTAGCGGCAAGGGACATAGTACCATTTGCACGCCTACATTTCAGACCACTGCAACTATGCATGCTCAGCCAGAGGAACAGGGATTACACAGATTTGTTTTCCTGTTAAATCCGGACCAAGAGATCAGAGATTCTCTTCTCTGGTGACTATCTCGGGTCCATCTGTCCAAGGGTATGACCTTCCGCAGGTCAGATGGGACAATTGTTACAACAGATGAAGGCTCAGGGATAGTGGACTCAGGAGGAGACCCTCCTTCTAATGTATATTCTGGAACTGGGAGCGATATTCCATGCTCTTCAGACTTGGCCTCAGTTAGCAACTCTGAGGTACATCATATTTCAGTCGGACAATATCACGACTGTGGCTTACATCAACCATCAAGGGGGAACAGAAGTTCCCTAGCAATGTTAGAAGTCTTAAAATAATTCACTGGACAGAGACTCACTCTTGTCTAAAAGCTATCCATATCCCAGGTGTTGAGAACTGGGAGGCGGATTTTCTAAGTCGTCAGACTTTTCATCCGGGGGAGTGGGAATTCCCTCCGGAGGGGTTTGCACAAGATCAAGCAGGAGAGTGCTTTGGTGCTTTTGACAGCGCCTGCGTGGCCACGCAGGACCATGTATACAGATCTGGTGGACATGTCATCCTTTCCACCACGGTCTCTGCTTCTGAGACAGGACCCTCTACCTCAGCTTCCTTTCAACCATCTAAATATAACTAATCTGAGATGGACTGCCTGGAGACAGAACGCTTGATGTTATCAAAGCATGGCTTCTCCGAGTCAGTAATTGATACCTTAATACAGGCATGAAAGCCTGTCTCTAGGAAAATTTAACATAAGATATGGTGTAAATATCTTATTGTTATGAATCCAAGGGTTACTCATGGAGTAAAGTCTGGATTCCCAGGATATTATCTTTTCTCCAAGATGATTTTGAGAAAAGGGTTGTCAGCTAGTTCCTTAAAAGGACAGATTTGTACTCTGTCTATTCTTTTGCACAAGCGTCTGGCAGGTATTCTAGACGTTCAGGCATTTGGTCAGGCTTTGGTTAGAACCAAGCCTGTGGTTAAAAATGTTGTTCCGCCATGGAGCTTAAAGCTGGTTCTTAAGGTTCTTCAAGGAGTTCCGTTTGAACCTTTTCATTCCATAGATATCAAACTTCTATCTTGGAAAGTTCCTTTTTGGTAGCTATTTCCTCGGCTCGTAGAGTCTCCGAGTTATCTGCGTTACAATGTGATTCTCCTTATCTGGTTCTCCGTACGGATAAGGTAGTCCTGTGTATCAACCTGGGTTTTTACCTAAGGTGGTATCTAACAAGAATATCACTCAAGAGATTGTTGTTCCATTCTTGTATCCTAATCCTTCTTCAAAGAAGGAACGTCTATTACACAATTTGGACGTGGTTCGTGCTTTTAAGTTTTACTTACAAGCTACTACAGATTTTCATCAAACATTCACCTTGTTTGTTGTCTATTCTGGACAGAGGAGAGGTCAAAGGACTTCAGCAACCTCTCTGTCTTTTTGGTTAAAAAGCATAATTCATTTAGCTTATGAGACTGCTGGACAGCAGCCTCCTGAAGGGATTACAGCTCATTCTACTAGAGCTGTGGTTTTCACTTGGGCCTTTTTTAAATGTGGCTTCTGTTGAACAGATTACAAGACGGAGTCTTCGTCTGCGTTTCATACTTTTTCAAATTTAACAAATTTGATACTTTGCTTCTTCGGAGGCTATTTTTGGGAGAAAGGGTTTTTTACAGGCAGTGGTAACCTGCCTTGTCCCTCCCATCATCCGTGTACTTTAGCTTTGGTATTGGTATCCCATAAGTAATGGATGATCCGTGGACTGGATACACTTAACAAGAGAAAACATAATTTATGCTTACCTGATAAATTTATTTCTCTTGTAGTGTATCCAGTCCACGGCCCGCCCTGTCACTTTAAGGCAGGTAATTTTTCCATTTAAACTACAGTCACCACTGCACCCTATGGTTTTCCTTTCTCTGCATGTTTTCGGTCAAATGACTGGTAATGGCAGTTAGGGGAGGAGCTATATAGCAGCTTTGCTGTGGGTGGACTCTTGCAACTTCCTGTTGGGAAGGAGAATATATCCCATAAGTAATGGATGATCCGTGGACTGGATACACTACAAGAGAAATAAATTTATCAGGTAAGCATAAATTATGTTTTTTCTCTTTAAGGCATTGTACCGTTTTTCTTTAATTGCTTTTTCACATTTATTAAAGTGTTTTCCAAGCTTGCTGGTCTCATTACTAGTCTGTTAAACATGTCTGACATAGAGGAAACTCCTTGTTTATTATGTTTAGAAGCCATTGTGGAACCCCCTCTTAGAATGTGTACCAAATGCACTGACCTTTCTATAAGTTTTATAAAGACCATATTATGGCTTTTAAAGATTTATCACCAGAGGTTTCTCAGACTGACAAAAGGGAAGTTAAACCACCTAGCTCTCCCAATGTGTCAGAACCTATATCTCCCGCGCAAGTGACGCCAAGTACATCTGGCGCGTCCAATGCGTTTACCTTACAAGACATGGCGGCAGTTATGAATCATACCCTCACAGAGGTATTGTCCAAACTGCCAGGGTTACAAGGAAAGCGAGACAGCTCTGGGGCTAGAACAAATACAGAGCTTTCTGACGCTTTAGTAGCTATGTCTGATATACCCTCACAAAGTACAGAAGCCGAAGTAGGAGAGCTTCTATCTGTGGGTGACATTTCTGATTCAGGGAAGGCGTTACTTCAGTCTGACTCTGAAATGACAGCATTTAAATTTAAGCTTGAACACCTCCGCGTGTTGCTCAGGGAGGTTTTAGCGACTCTGGATGACTGTGAAATCAGTCAGAAATTATTATGAAGGAATGGGATAGACCAGGTGTACCGTTCTCTCCCCCTCCTGCTGTTAAAAATATGTTTCCCATAGATGCCGCTACACGGGACTCGTGGCGGACGGTCCCTAAGGTGGAGGGAGCAATCTCTACCCTAGCTAAGCGTACAACTATCCCCGTCGAGGACAGCTGTGCTTTCCTAGATCCAATGGATAAAAAATTAGAGGGTTTCCTTAAGAAAATCTTTATACAACAAGGTTTTATTCTCCAGCCTCTTGCATGCATTGCCCCAGTCACTGCTGCAGCGGCTTTCTGGTTCGAGTCTCTTGAAGAGGCTCTACAGGTGAAGACCCCGTTGGATGATATCCTAGACAGGCTTAAAGCTCTTAAGTTAGCCAATTCATTTATTTCTGATGCCGTTTTTCATTTAACAAAGCTAACGGCTAAGAATTCAGGTTTTGACATTCAGGCGCGTAGGGCGCTATGGCTTAAATCCTGGTCAGCTGACGTTACTTCAAAGTCTAAGCTTCTCAACATCCCCTATTCAGGCCTGGACTGAAGGAGATCATTTCTGATATTACTGGAGGAAAAGGCCACGCCCTTCCCCAGGATAGGTCCAACAAATTAAGGACCAAACAGACTATTTTTCGTTCCTTTCGAAACTTCAAGAGTGGCGCAGCTTCAACTTCCTCTACTGCAAAACAAGAAGGAAATTTTGCCCAGTCCAAGCCAGTCTGGAGACCTAACCAGGCTTGGAACAAGGGAAAGCAGGCCAAAAAACCTGCTGCTGCCTCTAAGACAGCATGAAGGAGTAGCCCCTGATCCGGGACCAGATCTAGTTGGGGGCAGACTTTTTCTCTTCGCCCAGGCTTGGACAAGAGACGTCCAGGATCCCTGGGCTCTGGAGATTGTTTCCCAGGGATATCTTCTGGATTTCAAAGCCTCATCTCCAAAGGGGAGATTTCATTTCTCACAATTATCTGCAAACCAGATAGAGAGAGGCATTCTTACGTTGCGTTCAAGACCTTCTGGTTATGGGAGAGATCCACCCAGTTCCAAGGGAGGAACAGGGGAAAGGATTCTATTCAAATCTGTTTATAGTTCCCAAAAAAGAGGGAACTTTCAGACCAAACTTGGATCTCAAGATCCTAAACAAATTTCTCAGGGTCCCATCCTTCAAGATGGAGACTATTCGAACCATCCTACCTATGATCCAGGAGGGTCAATATATGACTACCGTGGACTTAAAGGATGCTTATCTCCACATTCCGATACACAGAGATCATCATCGGTTTCTCAGGTTCGCCTTCCTAGACAGGCATTACCAGTTTGTGGCTCTTCCCTTCGGGTTAGCCACGGCACCACAAATCTTTACGAAGGTTCTAGGGTCCCTACTGGTGGTTCTAAGGCCACGAGGCATAGCGGTGGCTCCTTACCTAGACGACATTCTGATACAGGCGTCGAATTTTCAAATCTCCAAGTCCCATACGGACATTGTTCTGGCATTCCTGAGGTCTCATGGGTGGAAGGTGAACGAACAAAAGAGTTCTCTCTCCCCTCGCACAAGAGTTTCCTTCCTAGGAACTCTGATAGATTCTGTAGAAATGAAGATTTTTCTGACAGAGGTCAGGTTGTTAAAGATTCTAACTTCCTGCCGTGCTCTTTATTCCACTTCTCAGCCGTCAGTGGCTCAGTGTATGGAAATAATCGGCTTAATGGTAGCGGCAATGGACATAGTTCTGTTTGCCCGCCTACATCTCAGACCACTGCAACTTTGCATGCTCAATCAGTGGAATGGGGATTACACAGATTTGTCCCCTCTGCTAAATCTGGATCAAAAGACCAGGGATTCTCTTCTCTGGTGGCTATCTCGGGTCCATCTGTCCAGGGGAATGAGCTTCCGCAGGCCAGAATGGACTATAGTGACGACAGATGCCAACCTTCTGGGCTGGGGCGCAGTCTGGAACTCCCTGAAGGCTCAGAGTTCGTGGACTCAGGAGGAAGCCCTCCTTCCGATAAACATTCTGGAACTAAGAGCGATATTCAATGCTCTTCAGGCTTGGCCTCAGCTAGCTGCAGTCAGGTTCATCAGATTTCAGTCGGACAACATCACGACTGTAGCCTATATCAACCATCAGGGGGGTACAAGGAGCCCCCTGGCGATGTTAGAGGTTTCAAAGATAATTCTATGGGCAGAGGTTCACTCTTGCCATCTCTCAGCTATCCATATCCCAGGAGTAGAGAACTGGGAGGCGGATTTCCTAAGTCGGCAGACTTTTCATCCGGGGAAGTGGGAGCTCCATCCGGAGGTATTTGCCCAGTTGATTCAACTATGGGGCAAATCAGAACTGGATCTCATGGCGTCTCGTCAGAACGCCAAGCTTCCTCGTTACGGATCCAGGTCCAGGGATCCCAAGGCAACGCTGATAGATGTTCTAGCAGTGCCCTGGCCCTTCAGCCTGGCTTATGTGTTTCCACCGTTTCCTCTGCTCCCTCGTCTGATTGCCAAGATCAAGCATGAGAGAGCTTCAGTGATTTTGATAGCTCCTGCATGGCCACGCAGGACTTGGTATGCAGATCTGGTGGACATATCATCCTTTCCACCATGGACTCTGCCGCTGAGGCAGGACTTTCTACTTCAAGGTCCTTTCAAACATCCAAATCTAATTTCTCTGCGTCTGACTGCTTGGAGATTGAACGCTTGATTCTATCAAAGTGTGGTTTTTCCGAGTCGGTCATTGATACCTTAATTCAGGCTCGAAAGCCTGTCACCAGGAAAATCTATCATAAGATATGGTGTAAATATCTTCATTGTTGTGAATCCAAGGGTTACTCATGGAGTAAAGTCAGGATTCCTAGAATCTTATCCTTTCTCCAAGAGGGATTGGAGAAAGGATTGTCTGCTAGTTCCTTAAAGGGACAGATTTCTGCTCTGTCTAACGTCTGGCTGAGGTTCCAGACATTCAGGCGTTTTGTCAGGCTTTAGTTAGGATTAATCCTGTGTTTAAACCTGTTGTTTTGCCATGGAGTTTAAATTTAGTTCTTAAAGTTCTTCAAGGGGTTCCGTTTGAACCTTTGCATTCCATAGATATTAAACTTTTATCTTGGAAAGTTCTGTTTCTAGTAGCTATCTCCTTGGCTCGAAGAGTTTCAGTTATCTGCTTTACAGTGTGATTCCCCTTATCTGATTTTCCATGCAGATAAGGTAGTTTTGCGTACCAATCCTGGGTTTCTTCCTAAGGTAGTATCTAATAAGAACATCAATCAGGAGATTTTTGTTCCTTCATTATGTCCTAATCCTTCCTCAAAGAAGGAACGTCTTTTACACAATCTCGATGTGGTTCGTGCTTTAAAGTTTTATTTACAAGCTACGAAGGATTTTCGTCAAGCATCTGCTTTGTTTGTTGTCTACTCTGGACAGAGGAGAGGCCAAAAGGCTTCGGCAACTTCTCTTTCTTTTTGGCTGAGAAGAATAATCCGCTTAGCTTATGAGACTGCTGGCCAGCAGCCTCCTGAAAGAATTACAGCTCATTCCACTAGAGTGGTGGCTTCCACATGGGCTTTTAAAAATGAGGCCTCTGTTGAACAGATTTGTAAGGCGGCGACTTGGTCTTCGCTTCACACTTTTCTAAATTCTACAAATTCGATACTTTTGCTTCTTCGGAGGCTATTTTTGGGAGAAAGGTCTTACAGGCAGTGGTGCCTTCCGTTTAAGTTCCTGCCTTGTCCCTCTCTTCATCTGTGTCCTAAAGCTTTGGTATTGGTATCCCACAAGTAATGGATGAACCTGTGGACTGGATACACCTTTACAAGAGAAAACAAAATGTATGCTTACCTGATAAATTTATTTCTCTTGTGGTGTATCCAGTCCACGGCCTGCCCTGTCATTTTAAGGCAGGTGTTTTTTATTTTTAAACTACAGTCACCACTGCATCCTATAGTTTCTCCTTTTTTTCTTGCTTGTCTTCGGTCGAATGACTGGGGGGTGGCAGTTAGGGGAGGAGCTATATAGATATATAGACAGCTCTGCTGTGGGTGTCCTCTTGCAACTTCCTGTTGGGAAGGAGAATATTCCACAAGTAATGGATGAACCCGTGGACTGGATACACCACAAGAGAAATAAATGTATCAGGTAAGCATAAATTTTGTTTTCAATAGCATATGCACATATGCTCCAGCATTTAAATACCACCAGTGAACTGTATATAGTGTAGAATCCTGCTAGGGGCAGTTTTGAATTAGGAGACCTGGGTCCAGTCTGTCCCAGACCTCTGGGTTCAGACCTTTTTTTTCCCCTCAAGAATATGGTTTAAGAACATGGCCTCCAAAACAGTGTAGAGACAAATAACACTGGTATTAACCTATCTGAATATTTAGTCTCATTCACTCTCTTAAGTGGCACTGTGATTAGAAGTATGTCTCATAATTCGTTTTGGGTTCAGTTTAAGAGATCCCTTCAACTTTATATGCTGCGTCAATGATGTAACGTTTATATTCTAGCTATCTCTAAAATATGTTAGATTCCGATATGTCAGTCTCTGACTTGGCAACTGAATCATTAATGTGTTATTCATGAGGCCTCTTGCTCATCCTACCTGGTCTGTCTTTACTACAGATACAATTTTTTCACGTTGGAGAGGCAAGGTTGCCAATCAATCTTAGTACACCATGCAATTTTCAGGACCCTTCAGCTTGACCTTTGTTAAAGTGAGTGTAAAGTTCAGCCTAATGCCTTACCGCATTGTATAGACTTTTAAAAATAAGGCAGGGCTGGAGCTAGCCTAGGAAAGGAACCAGACATGCTGTGTCTGAGCTCTTACAAAAGTTTATTATTTTTACTTGATTAAAGTAGTTTGCTGTATATATTATAGACAGATCTTTATATATATATATATATATATATATATATATATATATATATATAAGCAGTGGGGGACCTGAAGTACCGGGCGGACAGGAGATCTGTAACCCATTCAACCTCTAGCAAGAAATCTATAAACGGACCCTACAGACATTCATATGCCGGACCGGAGACCGGGGATCCTGCACCCTTTTCTACCCTCACTGTCAGCAAAAGAAACAGCTGTCTAAGAAAATCCCGGTGAGTTGCAAATACATTGTGGGGCTCACCCGGGAGGGCTTAAACTTGCTGGCGGTACAAGAGATAAAAAGGCGCGAAATAGCGCCATTGCCCAGAGACGTCACAATCAGAAACCGGAAGAGAAGGTGGGGGCGAGTTCCGTAGTAGGAAGCAGGATAGGAGACTGTTGGTTAGCTAGGTGTATGAAGAGAAGCAGAGCATCGGCGTTCATACGCTGCAGCAAATCTCTAGACGACTGAACAGAGTAGAAGATCAGGGGCTCCTGACCTACTGAGTGTACAATTTTGAGTGTTTTAGAGCCTCACAAAACGACACTCAGACGGCTCAGCTGATCCATAGCTTGACTAGGAGCCAAAGTATCCGCACCACTTCAGAGCAATAAAAACAAGTGGAAAGTGGGTGAACATCCATCTGAGAATAAATCCCTACAGTTTCACTAAGCACTCTAACCCACTAATTAAAAGAAAGAGAGACAAATCTCCACTTAACACCATACACAGCTCCTTCATTATTATAAATATTTTAGAAGCTCCCTCACATATCTGAACTCTCACACTGACCCCTGCTGGACTTGTCAGGATCTGACTACAGTGCTTTTTTAGCAGCAGGTCACACCTAAATAAAAGCTTTATAGAGGAGGCTTTTCCTTTTTTGTTTCTCGCTCATCACCCTCTCCCCCCCCCCCTTTTACTGTCAGACTGGAGTGCTGACAGGTCATATCCCATACACCTTTTGCCGTGATCATCCTGTGAGGATAATTTCTCTCTGGGGAGAGGGGAGCGGGGAGCTACTAACCTGCAGCATTGTAATACCAAGCTACTGCCTATACTGGAGATCATACACTTCATACGCAAAAATATATATAACTGACTGGATAATATTTATAGCTCTTGTCACCACTATCTCATTTAACTGCTTACACCCCCAGATACAAATACAGCGACTCAGTGTGGGGATAATTATTGATTAAAATGTGAACAGCATCCTAACCTATACTGGGGGAACTAAAGATTAGCCACCATTATGAAACCAACATCAACATAAATCGCTACATATTATGGGAATAAAGAGTAATCCTCTTATTAATCCAAATGGACTATCTACCTAAATTGAAAATTGAAAAGAAAGTCTGGATTACAGTTAATTTTTATTCTGGATCACACTATCTATAGTTTAATATCTTATAAGTGACAGCCTGCTCAGCTGATAAGGGGGTGGGTACGTTTGTTGCTCTCTACAATTCTATTGACTGTATCTATCCGTTATTAGGATGACCTCTAAAAGATCTACTAAGGGGGATAAAGCATTAAAATCTGCAAATATGTCTACATTCTTTAAGTCCTCTCAAATAAACAAACAACTAATGGACGCAGAAGCGGAGGAAGAATCTGATACTGACTCTCAACAACCACCACAAGACAAAAGTCCGCTGACAAAAGCTGACCTTAGAAATTTAGTATCCAAAAAGGACATAGCAGATAATTTCGAAAAATTATGGGAGAAAATTGATTCCATACATTCATCGGTGACCAGTAGTCTATCTGAAATTAAATCAGATTTATTGGAGATGGGAAATAGGATTGAGACACTAGAGGACCAAAAAGATTCCATGGTGGATCAAATGGATGAAATGTCCCAAACCATGTCTACACAGCAACAAATCCTTGAAGAATTTCAAGATAAAATGGAAGATTTGGAGAATAGGAGCAGAAGGAATAATATCCGCCTTAAAGGAGTTCCAGAAGAAGTAGGTCCTGCAGATATTCCAGCCTATATCTCCCAACTCTTCACTCAAATCACAAGCTCCCCAGCGGATTACATATTCCATATAGAGAGAGCACATAGAGCGTTAAAAGCCAAACCTAAACCAGGCCTGCCCCCAAGAGACATTATAATAAAACTTACTTTCTTCCCTGACAAAGAAAAAATTCTACAGGCAGCAAGAAAGCACCCAACGTTCAAGTACCAAGGCAATGTCGTCCAGTTTTCAAGATCTCAGCATCAGGACATTGCAAAGGAGGGGAGCCCTACGTCCTCTGACCACTCTACTTAGAAAACATCAGATACCGTACAGGTGGGGATTCCCATTCGCATTACATATCACGAAAGATTCTAAAACAATTATGCTCAAAGACCCTGAAGATATACCAGAGATCTGTAAGATTCTAGCTTTAGAAACACCAGTTATTCCAAAAATGGCATCAAACACAGGGAAGATCCAGTAAGACTTCCAGAATCCGACAAATGGCAGACATTTAATCATAAGAAACAGAAAATAAGAGAACCTAGAGCAAAAATTCCCTAGAAGATGCTAAGTTCATCTTGAATCAATAAATGTATGTATTACATTTCTTTAGGAGCCTGGTTAGTATCCGAGAGGGACTCTTGGATTTAGAGAAGAAGATAACCCCAGATGACTCTTAACATACCTGATGGTAAAAGGGGGGAGTTTCTCCCCCAACCCACAGTAAGAACCTCCTGAATGGGGCCTATTTTTAAGGACTACTATTAACTTTTATGATGTTTTGGGAATATAGTTTCCCCCAGTGTAACATGTTCTTTTTGTTGTTAAATTTTTTGATATATTATAGTTCATTTGATAGAGGTCCTATAGTTGAGGACCTAAAATTGCTGTTTTCTTTGTTATTAACGACACTTTTTCTTTCTAGCTCCCTCCCCCCTCCCAGTGACGACACAATACAGTCCAATGATTGTTTCTCTAACCGCTTGCGATCTATACCATTAGGTTCCCGGCTCAGTGAATCACAGGTAACGAAACTCCTTATGCACCATACTAACATAGACACACCAATATGTTCCCTAAAATAAAGATATTATCCCATAATGTAAGGGGATTAAATACAGATGTAAAAAAGGAGAATGGCGATGACTCAATACACTTCCTTACATGCTAACATTTTATTTCTACAGGAGACCCACCTACTTAAAGATAAGATCCCAAAATATTGGGCAAAACATTTCAACACCCATTACCACTCTACAGCCACATCCAAAAAAAGGGGAACTTCCATTCTAATACACTCCTCACTTAACTTTACACAGGAAGATATCATTACAGACACTGAAGGGAGATATATAATAATAAAAGGGTGAATCCTAGACTCAGAAATCACCCTGTGCAATGTCTATGCACCAAATGAGAATCAACACAGTTTTTTCCAACATATCTCGCACCTGCTCACACAGTGGTCCCATACCAAAATATTCTTGGCGGGGGATTTCAATATAACTATGAGGTCTATTGGTTCAGGGGATACTAAACCCCTAACTAATAAGCAAATTAGACACAACCGCATTGTAAAATCAATAAAAGAAAGTCTGCTGCCTCATTCCCTGATAGAAACATGGTCGACACTTTATGGCTTGACTAACGATACTACATTCTACTCAACAGCGCATAAGTCCTACATTAGATTAGACTACATATTCGTAAGTCAGATATTACAACCAATATTAAACAGCTCTCAGATCCATGCTTGTGTATGGTCCGACCACTCGATCATCACTCTACAGGTAGAGGGACTGTTGTAGTCCTCTTGTAATACACTGTGTGTGTAATTTTAGGGATAGAGTACCAATGGTAAGGGGAGTACGCTTGAATAATTAAAACATAACTTTTATTAGTACGCAAAAAAAACGGAGATAAAATAAAGGGATGTGCAATTAAAAACAAAGGCTACCTGGGGAGTGATAAATTATATATCTTTTATCACTGTAGTGTCTGGATATGACAATTCTCGGTTGTTGTATAGATAGGGTGTATACAATTGGAATATAGAGTATACTAACCCTGCACTCTTAAGAATAATGTTAATACTCAATGTTTCATGTATCAACACTGAATTTAATTATTTAAGGTTAACCATGAGTTTATTGCAGGGAAAAAGTTTTCTTATATTATTTAATTGTTACACAAAATATCTTGAAATTCTACGATATTAGAATTATATGGAGCACATGAATGAGGGCAAAACGTGCATCATAGGTTTAGCAATCAGTGTGCTTGGTGTATACTTAGGTATTCATATTGGTGTGTTCCTTGTGACACAAGTTAAAACGTTGTATTTCATCTCAAAAAGTAATTTTATGATCTCATGTGTAGTAGACGATTGATTTTAAGCCATTTACACTTGTAAAATACTTATCAAAATTTGCACATTTTTTGCACAGTTAATAACAAGAATATAGTATTATATCTATTGTTCTGTTATTCGACTACAGCACTCACTGCTCTAATCTTAATATAATCACAAGCATCAATTTAAGAGATTTATGTAATAACGATTGTTTAACACTATATTAGCTAATCCAAAGCATGAGTCAGTGGTATATATATGGAAGCTGCACACTCAGTGTGCAGAAGCAGATAAGAGTTTCTGCTTAATAACAATACACTGTGACAACTATACTATCTAACAATACAGCAATTAAGTGGGCTCCATATACATCATACAATATATGCTATTTAGTCAACCAATAATTATTTATGATTATCTCTATAAGGGGTGAATTATAACACAATACCAGATGTATGCTGGTTCATATTAACACAAGGGTTGACTATTTTTGACTATAACAAAATTTATGGAACAACCTTAAGCCGACTATAAGACTCTGCTGACATATGCTTTAGCTTGTTTATACCTATAGCTATCTTCTCAGAAATAAACTTAACTATATTCCGCAATTGTAATTCACTATATAGTGTGAAATACTAACTTCATTTGATAAGTATTTTACAAGAAGTGTAAATGGCTTAAAATCAATCGTCTACTACACATGAGATCATAAAATTACTTTTTGAGATTAAATACAACGTTTTAACTTGTGTCACAAGGAACACACCAATATGAATACCTAAGTATACACCAAGCACACTGATTGCTAAACCTATGATGCACGTTTTGCCCTCATTCATGTGCTCCATATAATTCTAATATCGTAGAATTTCAAGATATTTTGTGTAACAATTAAATAATATAAGAAAACTTTTTCCCTGCAATAAACTCATGGTTAACCTTAAATAATTAACTTCAGTGTTAATACATGAAACATTGAGTATTAACATTATTCTTAAGAGTGCAGGGGTTAGTATACTCTATATTCCAATTGTATACACCCTATCTATACAACAACCGAGAATTGTCATATCCAGACACTACAGTGATAAAAGATATATAATTTATCACTCCCCAGGTAGCCTTTGTTTTTAATTGCACATCCCTTTATTTTATCTCCGTTTTTTTTGCGTACTAATAAAAGTTATGTTTTAATTATTCAAGCGTACTCCCCTTACCATTGGTACTCTATCCCTAAAATTACACACACGGTGTATTACAAGAGGACTACAAGAGTGCTATTAGTGTATTCTTTCATGGCCTTTGGGCCTATGTTTTTTCTGTAATGTACATAATACACAGCACCATCTACCCAATGGTTATATGAAACAGAAACCAGTAACCTATATAGGGTGTAGTCACAAGAATTAAAAGGCAGTGCCATTGAAAACCCTTTCTTGCTTCCAGGTAGAGGGACTGAGTGATCCAAACAGAAGTAGAACGTGCAACTTTGACAAGACATATCTAAGAAACCCCCAAACACATGATAGTATACTTAAACTACTAACCGAATACTGGCATATAAACACGGACACTGTAACTAAACCAGGGATTACATGGGCAGCCCATAAGGCGGTCTTAAGAGGGATACTTATCAAAGATAAATCTAAACAGGTCAGGGAGTATAGGCAACAATTAAGACGGCTTCACACGGAAATTGAAGAATTAGAAAGACGGCACAAAAACACTAAAATAAAAGCCCTTCAACAGACTCTCCAAGCTAAAAAGACAGCATTAGCTACACTCCTTCAGTCGCAAGCCACCAGAGCCATTCAGAAAATACTGGCACAATACTTCATATTCGCAAACAAACCTGACAGATACATGTCGCATAAAATTCGGGAACGCTGTAAAGCGTCAGTGATTTCTTCTATTGAGACACCTAACAATATTATGACCTCACACCCTCAAGAAATAGTAGACACCTTTGCTGCATATTATAGTGATCTTTATGATGGGAAGAAAGTTACACATAATACAGAAACGGAGGCATTGACTTCAAATTTTCTTACCCACAATTTACTGCAGACTATTTCTAGAGAACAAAAGGAAACACTGAATGCACCCATATCCCCTATGGAAGTGATAGGGACTATCAAAGATCTTAAGCCAGGAAAGGCAGCAGGGCCAGATGGTTTTCCAGGCGAATATTATAAGCTATTTAAAGCGACACTAATCCCACATCTGGTTAAATTCTGTAATCATATAATGGAGCTATCCCACCTGAACTCCTAGCTGCAAAAATAGTTCACAAAAAGTGCCAAAATTATCGCCCAATATCCCTGATCAACCAAGATCTTAAGATCTTTACAAAAATAATAGTGAATCGACTCAAACACATAGTACCTCACCTGCTCCACCCAGATCAAGTGGGTTTCGTCAAAGGTAGGGAAGCCCCAGACAATATACGCAAAGTAACTAATTTGATACAGATTCTAAAAGAGACACGAACACCTTCTCTGCTCCTATCTTTGGATGCGGAGAAGGCGTTCGATAGAATAGATTGGGATTATATGTTTTCAGTATTACACAAAATGGGATTTGAGGGGGCAGTTATGAAGGCACTATAAGCTATCTATTCAGTCCCGGGAGCACAGGTCTCATCAGCGGGATTTAAATCTCAATCCTTCCCAATCCATAACGGGACCAGACAGGGGTGCCCTCTGTCTCCGTTACTCTTCGCTCTATGTATAGAGCCACTCGCCGCTAAAATTCGCTCACAAGTAGATATAACAGGAGTAAAGACAGCCACGACGGAATATAAATTGGCCCTTTTCGCGGACGATATATTATTGACTTTGACAAACCCACTGATATCACTACCTAACCTACACCAAACACTTCAGACCTTTTCGCTCATTTCGGGATTTAAAATAAATGCAGAAAAATGCGAGGCTCTCCCTATTGCGATTCCCTGACAGACTCAGACGTTACTTGAGTCAAACTTTAAATTTAAATGGATGAAACACTATCTAAAATATCTGGGAATCTATCTTCCAACTTGCCCCACGCACCTATATAAAGTAAATTATATTCCACTGTTTAAACAAATAAGAAGGGACTTAACGAAATGAAAAGGATTTAATTTCTCGTGGCTAGGGAGAGTAGCGGCAGTAAAAATGACTACCTTGCCAAGGATATTATATTTATTTAGAACCCTACCCATTAAAATTGTAAAGACAGACCTAGATACAATACAAAAAGAGGTACTCATATTCATTAGAGGCAATAAAATGAACAGAATAGCAAAATCAATTCTAAATAAACATAAGCAACTTGGAGGTATTGGGGCTCCCAACTTAATAGACTATTATAACTCAGCCAGATTGGCACAAGACACATTACTTATGAAAAGAAACAAAGAGATAATATGGCCTAATTTAGAGGCAAATTTGGGTGGATGGGGCGAGACCGTCTCAATCATATGGGACCCTGAGAGAATACAAATCCACAAAGAGACCTATAAACCTTATACCACAAACCTTACAGTGACCAATTGGAAGACAGCAAGAACTAAATATAACCTAATGCCAAAGTACTCCTTATACATCCCAATTAGATTTGTGGTACCTAGTGAAATCTGGACTCAGCTTAAGAAATGGGAAAATAAGGGTTTTTATAGAGTGGCAGACTACATGGAAGGGGGAACTACACTTACATTTAACCAACTCCAGACAAAATTGAACCCTTTGAAATTACACTGGTACATGTACTTACAGATACACTCGGCCATCCAAGCATATCTGAGAAACCCGAGAGACAGCAACATCACTTCATTAGAAAACCTCTGTAAATCAGAAAGCCGTACCCAACATACCATCTCTATTCTCTATATAGCCATCCAGGCATCACAGTCTACTACAAAAAATTCTACTATGCTAGCATGGGAAAAAGAACTATCTATATGTAAAGACATCAAAGAGTGGGAAATAATATTCCGAAATGCAGACAAAGGGCTCATAAGTGTAGATCTAAAAGAAAATGTTACTAAGACTATCTATCGCTGGTACCTAACGCCCACTAGAACGGCTCATATGCAACCACAGGGAAGTATACTTTGCTACAGGGGATGTGGAGAGATAGGGACATATAGACATATGTGGTGGGATTGTAGGGAAATCACTGGGATATCTACATTACTTAGTCAAATCCTAGATGAAACTATTGATCTCACAATCCAACAGGCTCTCCTACATGAACATATCAGTGTATATAATAAGTATATTAACACATTTATTAGGATACTCTGCACAGTTACGAGGACATGCATAGCTAGATATTGGAAAACTGGGAACCCGACCTGGACAGAGATATACAATAAAATCCAATATACATACACTATGTATGAATTGGCATCGCATATTCTGGATAATAAAGAAACAATACAAGCGGTGTGGCATTACTGGATTAGTAAATGAGTTTTAGATATACAAAACGGTTAGCAGGTCAATATAGCAATAAACACCTACACCTCTTGATGGACATATAGCACAAACTAACACGAGATGTGTCGTCACTTTCCCTCCCCTCCCTTGCTACCCCTCTTTAACCCAATTTTCTAAAATTTCACCTTTCCTCAATGTTATATTCCTCAATCTAGGTTATCTTTAAATAGAGCTGTTAACCTTGATTAACTCAAGGGTTGTGTTATATGTTAATATACGACAATTGCAGAGCCAGACACCATGTTGATGCAAATTTTGTGAGAAGCCACCTGATATCGGTGAAGAGATATGGACTAGACACCATAGGTGTTGAGAGACCTCAAGACTCGATTTATGCTCTCTAATTGTCATTCCGAACTAGATATCCACATTCTACCAGAAACTCAGACGTTGTGATGTTTAATCTCTGATTCAATAATATTATAAAGATGTTATGAGGTAATCCTTCTCTTGGAAACATACAATGTTGGAGTATGATGGAGAGAATGGTACTGTTGTAATTGTTTATTATTATATATTAATAAAAAATATTTAAACATAAAAATAAGGCAGAGTTTAATTCATTACATTTTTTATATTTTCTGAATTTTTTAGCTTTTTACCCCTCCGTCGATAAGCGCAGTTCTCCCGTCCGTCATTTTGTCCAATTGATTGACAGATGACTAATGTTAGAACAACTAATCCTGGTTTCCCCCCGGGCGTTCAGACCCTTTGCATAAACATCACGGCCCAGGGGGAAATAAGGATTAGTTGTTCTAACAATTGTCATCTGTCAATCAATTAGACAAAATGGCATGGAGGAGAGCTGCGCTTATCGGCGGAGGGGTAAAAAGCTAAAAAATTTAATTAAATATATAAAAATGTAATGAATTAAACTCTGCCTCTTTTGTAAACGTCTATACAATGCTGCGAGGAATTAGGCTGAACTTTACATTCACTTTAATAAGGGAGTCTTATGTCCATTTCCAGACACACAATGTCACAATAGTAACTTCTGCCAACCATCAGGGGAAACTCATAGTTCCCTATCCTTGTTAAAGGTTTGTCAGATTCTCTCCTGGGCAGAAGTCAATTCTTGCCTAAATCTTATGATTCACATCTCAAGAGTGAACAATGGGAATTAGACTTTCTCAGTAATTAGTCTCTACAACCAGGGGAGAGTGGTCTCTTCATTAGGATGTGTTCTATTTGTGGATCTTTGGGGCCTAACAGAAGTAGGTCTGAGGGTCTCTTGTTTGAACATAAAGCTTCCCAGGTACTTTACAAAGTCCAGGGATCCTTAAGCAGGTGGATGCTCCAGTAGTTCCTTGGTCATTTCAACCTGCTTATCTATTTTCTCCTCTGGTTCCTTTTTTTCCAGAGTGATTTTTTAAGATAGGACTAGAAAAGTCTTTATGAATTCCTGATAGCCCTAGCATGGCTTTACAGGATTTGGCATACGGATCTTTAGTCTCCAAAGCTTCATGGCATGGAAATTGAAAGCTTAGTTCTGAGACATAAAGGTTTCTCTGACAACTTGTCTCTAGGAAAACAAGGATGTATAGATCATAATTTTTTCTGACATTCTTTTAGAATGATATCCCTCGAATTCTTCAGGCTTTTACAGGATGGTTTAGGATTTATCTGCCAATTACCTGACAGAACAGATATCTGCTCTTTCTTTCTAGACGATTGCTAGTCTTCCTGATATTTCTTGTTTTGTTCAGGCTCTGGTTCGAATTTAACCCGTTATCAAGCCTTTTTCTCCTACTAGTTTTACCTTAGTGTTAAAGGGTTTTGCAGGCTCTTCCTTTGGAGCCTATACATGTATTAGACTGCTTTCTTGGAAAGTATTTTCTTATCCTTCTTCTGCTAAGAATGTTTGTATCGTCTGCTCTCTTGTGGGTCTCCTTTTCTGATATACTTCCAGAATAAGGCTTTTTTGCAGACTACATTTTTAGTCTAAGTTGTTTCCTCACACAATATTAGTAGGGAGATTGTTAATCCCTCTTTGTGTCCTGATTCTAAGAATGCTTCTGAAAGATCTTTGCATTTTTAAAATTTTGTTAGAGCATTGTTAATAATACTAATTTCTTTCATGTAATTGGCAAGAGTCCATGAGCTAGTGACGTATGGGATATACAATCCTACCAGGAGGGGCAAAGTTTCCCAAACCTCAAATGCCTATAAATACACCCCTCGCCACACACAATTCAGTTTTACAAACTTTGCCTCCCTATGGAGGTGGTGAAGTAAGTTTGTGCTTGATTTTTCTTCTATGATAAGTGCTTCTCAGCATTTTGAAGCCCAAATCCTCTTAGAGTGCAGTGTTTGTCAGAGGGATGTAAAGGTAGTATCGCCTATTGATTTTATGCTTTTCCTTGCGGGAAATCTTTTCAAAGGTTTTCTGTTATCGGTCGTAGGGATTCATCTACCTCCCTTTTCAGATCGACGATATACTCTTATATACCATTATCTCTGCTAATACTTTTTCAGTACTGGTTTGGCTATCTGCTATATGTTGATGGGTGTCTTTCAGTAAGTATGTTTTCATTATTTAAGACACTTTCAGCTATGGTTTGGTGCTTTATGTATTAAGATAAAGTTTTAAATATATGTGTTTTACTTATTTGCCATGAGTCAGGTCTATGTATATTTCCTTTTGCAGACTGTCAGTTTCAGTTTGGGAAGCATGTTTTAGGAAGTTATTTTTCTTACCTGGGGTATGGTCCTTTTTTTTCCAAATTGACTGTTTTTCTTTAAATTTCACGGGCAAATTAGGCTCACATGGTCCCAAAATACTGTTATTTATTGTGTCATTCTTGGTGCGAGAATTTTTTGGCGCAAAGCTACGTCTTTGATGACGCAAGTTCATCATTTCCGGTGTCTTAGTTGAATTTTTTTAGCACATGGTTGTGTCTGTTATGATGCGAGTTGCGTCATTTCCGGATGTTGTTGGCGGCAAAAAAATTTTTTAACTTCCTTTTGTGTCGTGAGTCATACTTGGCGCCAAAAAAATTAGTTTATTTCTCACCCCACTTCCTATATGCCTCTTGCCTTCTATATGCTCAGAGGACTATGCTTTTTGCACCCCCCCCCCCATATTCCTGAAACTGCCATTTAAGGAAATTGTTAATTATGCTTTAATGTTGTTTATTTCTTTTACATTTTGCAAAATGTCTCAATCTGATCCTGTCTCAGAAGCAACTGTTTGAACCCTGCTGCCTGATCACAGTTCTACCAAAGCTAAGTGTGTCTGTTGTAAGTTAGCTGAGATTATATCTCCAGCTGTAGTGCAATGGGTTATATGCCTTTCCTCCCTTATAGGGTCTCAGAGAATGGTTATTCTGTATTCTTAATATCAGGGCACCAAACTCCAATATTATATAAGTAGAATGGCCTAATTTCTTATATAAGAAATAGTGAGTGCAATAATTAGAAATGATAGAGAGAGTAAACAAACTATAATATGTATATTGATTATGCAGTAAGCAAATTATAACAGAATTAAAGACTATGGTTTGAAATATAATTTACAATTATATAAATTGGTTGTTCATTACAAATCCTTATAAATGCAGAGTATACTACCAATTATATGCTTGCAATAGTAATATACCATTTATATACCACTCCAACAATCTTGACAGGTCTCTGTAATCAGGTGAAGGCTGAATCTGTAAGGTCCCTAATCTTTCTCAGGGGGCTTTATATATATATATATATATATATATATATATATATATATATATATATATATATATATTTTTTTTTTTTTTTAAACAACTGACAAAAAGACCATGTTTGGCTATCCTCTTCCTGTTATCCAAAATTCCTATATATTATTAATAGTACAATGGATCATTACTCCTGACCTATGATTAATATGTGTCTGACAAAATTTGTATGATAACCTTTAACATATACTGATTATCAGTCTAAATAAGTTCATCACTAGTGTGCAGAAAAGTGTCACGTGGTTTGACATCTGCTTCCTGCAACCTTGTGGTTATGAGTTGGAGAGATAGAAAGAGCAAGTATATGGTCACGCTTATGCTAACTTTGGAAGTAGAACTTTCACCTAGATACGAACAGGAAATTAAATAGCAAATAAATGTTCTTTTAATTTGAACCAAACAGCTTGGTACGAAAGCATATTTGCTAGAGGAGAATTACCTGGATTTTATGCATAACCTGTGACACCCTCTCCTTCAAATGAAAAGAACATGTCAGCAAACATAACATGAAACATATAACAAAAACTGTATACAAATCATCTTTTCATTTTGACCATGGAGGGGAAGCCATCATGGGTGGTGAGGTTGATGGGAATAAAATATCATAATCAGGTCAAGTGGAGGAAGGTAGCTCAGCACTTTCAGTGGTAATTGGAGGACCAAAACATTGACAGTTATAACAATCAGATACATGATCACGAAACATATTAGAATGTCGATTAGTCATACAAAATAAATCCCCCATAAGGAAAGCTGGAGATGGCTGGGGGCGATAGATGTCCAGAACAGTACCGGGCCATAGAGCACCAAAGCAATCAGAGTGAAGCAGTCCACAACATGTGTACAGAGTGGTACAATTATAAGCTCCATGACTAACAATACACATCATTCCTTCAGCTGGCATTAAAGTAGTCATACGGAATACTTGTTGACCAGCATCAGCTAATTCAAAATGAGGCTGGCTAGCAATATTCACCTAACTTGTTAATTGACAGAAATTGGAGAAAAGGGGTAGACTCCATGGCAGGAAGGTTCCCTTGGCGGTAATCACTGAGTAAAAACTTTCGCTCTTTAGTGGTTGGTGATACATAAAGTTGCTTAATGTAGCACTGTGGGGCTTGTAAGTGGGCACTATTACATGTCGGGGCTGTACTTGTTGAAGGTAAAAATTAATGGATGTATGGTACATCTGTGGGAGGCTTGACATCACCTGTTGTACATCCTGTGAATTGATCTGTGATCTCTTTCTTGACGAAAGGCAAGACATTGCAATTACCTAAATGATTGTACACAAGGGTCTAACCCTTGGATGAGGTCTCAAGCTGACAAAACTTGTGTAACATTGGAATACATAAGGATTGTTATCATCACGTAACATTTTACCACATGATATACAGCAATAAAAGAATATATACGATTTAGTGTTATTTGAGTGTTTAGTAATTGTATAGCAAATAGTGCAGGTCGCTAGTAAAATAGCTTGGAGTTTCTCAGGAATTGCACTTAAAATATAACAAGTGATCAGGTAGCGATTCATTCTTCTTTATGGGACTTCTTACGTCTAGGAAGAAAAGACAATAATCTCCACAATATAATACAAATAATTATAATAGCAAGTGAGATTACTAGTGGTTTTAAATATCCTAGGAGCCCAAAAATGCTACTAAAAAGTCCACTTCCTACTGAGGCAAGACCCTGTCCAAGCTTAGATATACATTTACCAAGTATAGGCATTATTGGGCTTAGGGACTTACCAAGAGTCTTGATCCAAGTAGGAAAATCACCCTCATGCAAATCTACTCTGAGTTAAGTAGTGTGTACTCTCAAGTATTTCATCTACCATCTGATGGGAGGATCCTAATATCACTTGCATATTTTGTAAATGTGCCAAGAAAGCCGTCCTATATGGGATCTGCAGAGTTATATGTGGGATTTGTATCTCTACTTTGTGTTTTGTGATAGTTCTATTTAACAGTGGAGGTGTTAAAACAAAACCTAGACAGTTTGCAGTTTGATTAACAGTGACTATAGTTGCTTGTAATGTAGGTATATAGCAGTCAAATTCGCTACTAATATCAACATAAGAACCATTATCAATAGGTTCAATTTCAATATATGGTGGGGTTACCGGTGTAATAATAATAGGATGATCAGTTCCCTGATCATCAGTTCCACATGGAATATGTTGAAATATATTATCACAGACAAGGTAGCCCAAATCAACACACTTGTCAATGCTGATATATTTCCAGGAGTCACATTTTTGTGATATACATTGATAAGGCTGTTTAATCTGGAGTAATGCCATGTGGTCTGGATATTCTACTAAGTGTCCAAAATTAACAATTTCCCAATTAGTAGTGTACACATCACCTGGGATAATTAATTCATAGTATATAAACAATTCCTATTGACAATTTTCAGGATTTTTTACTTGCTGATGTCTTAGTTCTTTAATATTATAGACAAATGATTTTGAAATATAAATAAATCATTATTTCTGACTGTCGGTTAAACCTAATTGTCTAGAAATATCAGATACGTTTAACAAAGTAGTATCTATGCAACCTCCTTGTAAGGTAAGTCTAATAGCAGTCAAATTATTTAACAATGTTACTGCTTTTAGATCATTAAGTAATGTTCAATCTGACATTGCAGCTGATATAAGAGAAACCATATGATCTCTCAGGATCGGAACACATCTTCTTTGTTCTTCATCATTAGTATCAGATATATGGCTAACAATAGACGCAGCATCACTTAATAAATGACCAGTAGTAATAAGAATTTCAGCATTAGATAATAATAATCTTTGATTACCTTTACGCTCTCCTGGACATTCATCAGAAGTTTCAGTTACAGTGTAAACAATGTTATCAAAAGTATTATTGGTACCCCATATAGCTTCATCATATGGCATATCTGCTATATTTCTTTTGCATGATGTACCAAGTCCAAGGATTCATCCTTACTTGTGGGATATTATCCTTCCTAACAGGAAGTGGCAAAGAGAGCACCACAGCAGAGCTGCCTATATAGCTCCCCCCTTAACTCCATCCCCCAGTCATTCTCTTTGCCGGCTCTAAGCAGGAAGGGTAAAGTGAAAGAGGTGTTAAGCTGTTAGTTTAATTTTTACTACAATCAAGAGTTTGTTATTTTTAAATGGTACCGGTGTTGTACTATTTACTCTCAGGCAGGACATAGATGAAGATTTCTGCCTGGAAGATTATGATCTTAGCATTTGTAACTACAGGGAGTGCAGAATTATTAGGCAAGTTGTATTTTTGAGGATTAATTTTATTATTGAACAACAACCATGTTCTCAATGAACCCAAAAAACTCATTAATATCAAAGCTGAATAGTTTTGGAAGTAGTTTTTAGTTTGTTTTTAGTTATAGCTATTTTAGGGGGATATCTGTGTGTGCAGGTGACTATTACTGTGCATAATTATTAGGCAACTTAACAAAAAACAAATATATACCCATTTCAATTATTTATTTTTACCAGTGAAACCAATATAACATCTCAACATTCACAAATATACATTTCTGACATTCAAAAACAAAACAAAAACAAATCAGTGACCAATATAGCCACCTTTCTTTGCAAGGACACTCAAAAGCCTGCCATCTATGGATTCTGTCAGTGTTTTGATCTGTTCACCATCAACATTGCGTGCAGCAGCAACCACAGCCTCCCAGACACTGTTCAGAGAGGTGTATTGTTTTCCCTCCTTGTAAATCTCACATTTGATGATGGACCACAGGTTCTCAATGGGGTTCAGATCAGGTGAACAAGGAGGCCATGTCATTAGATTTTCTTCTTTTATACCCTTTCTTGCCAGCCACGCTGTGGAGTACTTGGACGCGTGTGATGGAGCATTGTCCTGCATGAAAATCATGTTTTTCTTGAAGGATGCAGACTTCTTCCTGTACCACTGCTTGAAGAAGGTGTCTTCCAGAAACTGGCAGTAGGACTGGGAGTTGAGCTTGACTCCATCCTCAACCCGAAAAGGCCCCACAAGCTCATTTTTGATGATACCAGCCCAAACCAGTACTCCACCTCCACCTTGCTGGTGTCTGAGTCGGACTGGAGCTCTCTGCCCTTTACCAATCCAACCACGGGCCCATCCATCTGGCCCATCAAGACTCACTCTCATTTCATCAGTCCATAAAACCTTAGAAAAACATAATTTATGCTTACCTGATAAATTCCTTTCTCCTGTAGTGTAGTCAGTCCACGGGTCATCCATTACTTATGGGATTATATCTCCTCCCTAACAGGAAGTGCAAGAGGATCACCCAAGCAGAGCTGCTATATAGCTCCTCCCCTCTACGTCATACCCAGTCATTCGACCGAAACCAAACGAGAAAGGAGAAACTATAGGGTGCAGTGGTGACTGGAGTTTAATTTAAAATTTAGACCTGCCGTAAAAAACAGGGCGGGCCGTGGACTGACTACACTACAGGAGAAAGGAATTTATCAGGTAAGCATAAATTATGTTTTCTCCTGTTAAGTGTAGTCAGTCCATGGGTCATCCATTACTTATGGGATACCAATACCAAAGCTAAAAGTACACGGATGATGGGAGGGACAGGCAGGATCTTTACACGGAAGGAACCACTGCCTGTAGAACCTTTCTCCCAAAAACAGCCTCCGAAGAAGCAAAAGTGTCAAATTTGTAAAATTTTGAAAAAGTGTGAAGTGAAGACCAAGTTGCAGCCTTGCAAATCTGTTCAACAGAGGCCTCATTCTTAAAGGCCCAAGTGGAAGCCACAGCTCTAGTAGAATGAGCTGTAATCCTTTCAGGAGGCTGCTGTCCAGCAGTTTCATAGGCTAAACGTATTATGCTACGAAGCCAAAAAGAGAGAGAGGTAGCCGAAGCTTTTTGACCTCTCCTCTGTCCAGAATAAACGACAAACAGAGAAGAAGTTTGTCTAAAATCCTTAGTTGCCTGCAAATAAAATTTCAGGGCACGGACGACGTCCAGATTGTGCAGAAGTCGTTCCTTCTTTGAAGAAGGGTTAGGGCACAATGATGGAACAACAATCTCTTGATTGATATTCTTGTTAGTGACTACCTTAGGGTAAGAACCCAGGTTTAGTACGCAGAACTACCTTGTCTGAATGAAAAATCAGATAAGGAGAATCACAATGTAAGGCCGATAACTCAGAGACTCTTCGAGCCGAGGAAATAGCCATTAAAAACAGAACTTTCCAAGATAACAGCTTGATATCAATGGAATGAAGGGGTTCAAACCGAACACCTTGCAGAACGTTAAGAACTAAGTTTAAGCTCCACGGCGGAGTAACAGTCTTAAACACAGGCTTAATCCTAGCCAAAGCCTGACAAAAAGCCTGAACGTCTGGAACTTCTGACAGACGTTTGTGTAAAAGGATAGACAGAGCTGAGATCTGTCCCTTTAATGAACTAGCAGATAAGCCCTTTTCTAAACCTTCTTGTAGAAAAGACAATATCCTAGGAATCCTAACCTTACTCCATGAGTAACTCTTGGATTCGCACCAATATAAGTATTTACGCCATATTTTATGGTAAATTTTCCTGGTAACAGGTTTCCTAGCCTGTATTAAGGTATCAATCACTGACTCCGAGAATCCCCGCTTTGATAGAATCAAGCGTTCAATCTCCATGCAGTCAGCCTCAGAGAAATTAGATTTGGATGTTTGAAAGGACCCTGAATCAGAAGGTCCTGTCTCAGAGGCAGAGACCATGGTGGACAGGACGACATGTCCACTAGATCTGCATACCAGGTCCTGCGTGGCCACGCAGGCGCTATTAGAATCATCGATGCTCTCTCCTGTTTGATCCTGGCAATCAATCGAGGAAGCATCGGGAAGGGTGGAAACACATAAGCCATGTTGAAAACCCAAGGTGCTGTCAGAGCATCTATCAGTACCGCTCCCGGGTCCCTGGACCTGGATCCGTAACAAGGAAGCTTGGCGTTCTGGCGAGACGCCATGAGATCCAGATCTGGTTTGCCCCAATGATGAAGCAGTTGGGCAAACACCTCCCGATGAAGTTCCCACTCCCCCGGATGAAAAGTCTGGCGACTTAGGAAATCCGCCTCCCAGTTCTCCACGCCTGGGATGTGGATCGCTGACAGGTGGCAAGTGTGAGACTCTGCCCAGCGAATTATCTTTGAGACTTCCATCATCGCTAGGGAACTCCTTGTCCCTCCCTGATGGTTGATGTAAGCCACAGTCGTGATGTTGTCCGACTGAAACCTGATGAACCTCAGAGTTGCTAACTGAGGCCAAGCCAGAAGAGCATTTAAAACTGCTCTTAATTCCAGAATGTTTATTGGAAGGAGTCTCTCCTCCTGAGTCCATGATCCCTGAGCCTTCAGGGAATTCCAGACAGCGCCCCAACCTAGCAGGCTGGCGTCTGTTGTTACAATCGTCCAATCTGGCCTGCTGAAGGGCATCCCCCTGGACAGATGTGGCCGAGAAAGCCACCATAGAAGAGAATCTCTGGTCTCTTGATCCAGATTTAGCATAGGGGACAAATCTGAGTAATCCCCATTCCACTGACTTAGCATGTACAATTGCAGCGGTCTGAGATGCAGGCGTGCAAAAGGTACTATGTCTATTGCCGCTACCATTAAGCCGATTACCTCCATGCATTGAGCCACTGACGGGTGTTGAATGGAATGAAGGACACGGCAAGCATTTAGAAGTTTTGATAACCTGTCCTCTGTCAGGTAAATTTTCATTTCTACAGAATCTATAAGAGTCCCTAAGAAGGGAACTCTTGTGAGTGCCAATAGAGAACTCTTTTCTATGTTCACCTTCCACCCATGCGACCTTAGAAATGCCAGAACTAACTCTGTATGAGACTTGGCAGTTTGGAAACTTGACGCTTGTATTAGAATGTCGTCTAGGTACGGAGCTACCGCTATTCCTCGCGGTCTTAGTACCGCCAGAAGAGAGCCCAGAACCTTTGTAAAGATTCTTGGAGCTGTAGCTAACCCGAAGGGAAGAGCTACAAACTGGTAATGCCTGTTTAGGAAGGCAAACCTTAGATACCGGTAATGATCCTTGTGAATCGGTATGTGAAGGTAGGCATCCTTTAAATCCACTGTGGTCATGTACTGACCCTCTTGGATCATAGGTAAGATGGTCCGAATAGTTTCCATTTTGAACGATGGAACTCTTAGGAATTTGTTTAGGATCTTTAAGTCCAAGATTGGTCTGAAGGTTCCCTCTTTTTTGGGAACCACAAACAGATTTGAGTAAAACCCTTGTCCGTGTTCCGACCGCGGAACTGGGTGGATCACTCCCATTAGTAAAAGGTCTTGTACACAGCGTAGAAACGCCTCTTTCTTTATCTGGTTTGCTGACAACCTTGAAAGATGAAATCTCCCTTTTGGAGGAGAAGCTTTGAAGTCCAGAAGATATCCCTGAGATATGATCTCTAACGCCCAGGGATCCTGGACATCTCTTGCCCAAGCCTGGGCGAAGAGAGAAAGTCTGCCCCCCACTAGATCCGTTTCCGGATCGGGGGCCCTCACTTCATGCTGTCTTAGGGGCAGCAGCAGGTTTTCTGGCCTGCTTGCCCTTGTTCCAGGACTGGTTAGGTTTCCAGCCCTGTCTGTAGCGAGCAACAGTTCCTTCCTGTCTTGGAGCGGAGGAAGTTGATGCTGCTCCTGCCTTGAAGTTACGAAAGGCACGAAAATTAGACTGTTTAGCCCTTGGTTTGGCCCTGTCTTGAGGCAGGGCATGGCCCTTACCTCCAGTAATGTCAGCGATAATTTCTTTCAAACCGGGCCCGAATAATGTCTGCCCTTTGAAAGGAATGTTAAGCAATTTAGATTTAGAAGTCACATCGGCTGACCAGGATTTAAGCCACAGCGCCCTACGCGCTTGAATGGCAAATCCGGAGTTCTTAGCCGTGAGTTTAGTTAAGTGTACTACGGCATCAGAAATAAATGAATTAGCTAGCTTAAGGACTTTAAGCTTGTCTATAATCTCATCCAATGGAGCTGTGCTAAGGGTCTCTTCCAGAGACTCAAACCAGAATGCCGCCGCAGCCGTGACAGGCGCAATGCATGCAAGGGGTTGTAATATAAAACCTTGCTGAACAAACATTTTCTTAAGGTAACCCTCTAACTTTTTATCCATTGGATCTGAAAAAGCACAGCTATCCTCCACCGGGATAGTGGTGCGCTTAGCCAGAGTAGAAACTGCTCCCTCCACCTTAGGGACCGTCTGCCATAAGTCCCGTGTGGTGGCGTCTATTGGAAACATTTTTCTAAATATAGGAGGGGGTGAAAAAGGCACACGGGTCTATCCCACTCCTTGTTAACAATTTCTGTAAGCCTTTTAGGTATAGGAAAAACGTCAGTAAACGCCGGTACCGCAAAATATTTATCCAGCCTACATAGTTTCTCTGGAATTGCAACCGTGTTACAATCATTCAGAGCCGCTAATACCTCCCCTAGTAATACACGGAGGTTCTCAAGCTTAAATTTAAAATTTGAAATGTGAGTCCAGTTTACTTGGATCAGATCCGTCACCCACAGAATGAAGCTCACCGTCCTCATGTTCTGAAAATTGTGACGCAGTATCAGACATGGCTCTATTATTATCAGCGCACTCTGTTCTTACCCCAGAGTGATCGCGTTTACCCCTAAATTCTGGCAATTTAGATAGTACTTCAGTCATAACATTAGCCATGTCTTGCAAGGTGATTTGTATGGGCCGCCCTGATGTACTTGGCGCCACAATATCACGCACCTCCTGAGCGGGAAGCGAAGGTACTGACACGTGAGGAGAGTTAGTCGGCATAACTTCCCCCTCGTTGTCTGGTGATAATTTCTTTACATGTGCAGATTTACAAGCAATATAAAAAACGCTACTGTGCCTTTAAGAAGCACAAAAAAAAAACTGTCACAGTTGAAATAACAATGAACCAAAATAGTTATAGCAACCAATTTTTCATAGTAAATGTATTAAGTTAGCAAAGGATTGCACCCACCAGCAAATGGATGATTAACTCCTTAATACCCAAAAAACAGATAACAATTTAATATTAACGTTTTTATCACAGTCAAAACACACTATCACAGGTCTGCTGTGAGTGATTACCTCCCTCAAAACTAGTTTTGGAGACCCCTGAGCTCTGTAGAGACGTCCTGGATCATGGAGGAAGAAATAGGAAGACTATGACTAAATTTTTACTGCGCAATAAAGCGCTAAAATAGGCCCCTCCCACTCATATTACAACAGTGGGGAAGCTCAGTAAACTGATTTTATTCAGAAACAAACGACAGCCATGTGGTAAAAATCATGCCCATAAAGTTTTATCACCAAGTACCTAATAAAAAACGATTAACATGCCAGTAAACGTTTTAAAAATGAAATTATGAAATGTTATTAATAAGCCTGCTGCTAGTCGCTTTCACTGCAGTGTAGGCTCAAATATTACTTAAATATAGACAGTATTTTCTTAGTGAAATTCCATTCCCCAGAAATACCTCAGAGTATACATACATACATATCAGCCTGATACCAGTCGCTACTACTGCATTTAAGGCTGCACTTACATTACATCGGTATTAGCAGTATTTTCTCAGTCAATTCCATTCCTTAGAAAATAATATACTGCAACATACCTCCTTGCAGGTGAACCCTGCCTGCTATCCCCTGTTCTGAAGTTACCTCACTCCTCAGAATGGCCGAGAACAGCAAGTGGATCTTAGTTACGACCGCTAAGATCATAGACAAACTCAGGTAGATTCTTCTTCTAATGCTGCCTGAGAAGAAACAACACACTCCGGTGCCGTTTAAAATAACAAACTTTTGATTGAAGAAATAAAAACTAAGTTTAACAACCACAGTCCTCTCACACGTCCTATCTATTAGTTAGGTGCAAGAGAATGACTGGGTATGACGTAGAGGGGAGGAGCTATATAGCAGCTCTGCTTGGGTGATCCTCTTGCACTTCCTGTTAGGGAGGAGATATAATCCCATAAGTAATGGATGACCCGTGGACTGACTACACTTAACAGGAGAAAATCAGTCTTGGGATATTTCTTGGCCCAGTCTTGACGTTTCAGCTTGTGTGTCTTGTTCAGTGGTGGTCGTCTTTCAGCCTTTCTTACCTTGGTCATGTCTCTGAGTATTGCACACCTTGTGCTTTTGGGCACTCCAGTGATGTTGCAGCTCTGAAATATGGCCAAACTGGTGGCAAGTGGCATCTTGGCAGCTGCACGCTTGACTTTTCTCAGTTCATGGGCAGTTATTTAGCGCCTTGGTTTTTCCACACGCTTCTTGCGACCCTGTTGACTATTTTGAATGAAACGCTTGATTGTTCGATGATCACGCTTCAGAAGCTTTGCAATTTTAAGAGTGCTGCATCCCTCTGTAAGATATCTCACTATTTTTGACTTTTCTGAGCCTGTCAAGTCCTTCTTTTGACCCATTTTGCCAAAGGAAAGGAAGTTGCCTAATAATTATGCACACCTGATATAGGGTGTTGATGTCATTAGACCACACCCCTTCTCATTACAGAGATGCACATCACCTAATATGCTTAATTGGTAGTAGGCTTTCGAGCCTATACAGCTTGGAGTAAGACAACATGCATAAAGAGGATGATGTGGTCAAAATACTAATTTGCCTAATAATTCTGCACTCCCTGTAAGGTCCACTGCTGTTCCCACAGTAGCTGAGGAGTACAGGAAAACTTCACTGTAAGGAACGGTTTCTTGCTATGCAGCAATGAGGTATGTTCAGTCATATTTTCTGCAGAGACTGTGTTAACTCAGAAAGGCTGACAGTATCCCCATTAGGGGAAGGGTAAGCAGTAATCCTAGTATGAAAGAGGCTTTACTAGCTTGCATGAAGGGCTAAGTTTTTTGGGCACTTAGTTTGTTTATTAAGAAAGTGACAAACGTTTGTGTGTTCTGGGAGTAACGTTTTTTATGTTTATGGGAACGTTTGCTTGAGGGGTCATTTGGCTTTTTTAGGGTTGTTATAACCCACATGGTTTTCAAACTAACGGCTAGATTTAGAGTTTGGCGGTAGATGGGGTGCATTAGCTACGCGTGGTTTATTTCTAATGCACTGAGTTTTTTAACGCGGGTATTTAGAGTTTATAAACAACCTTCTAACAATACTCCTAACGCGTGTATTTCACACGCGGAACCCCGCCCGCATTAGACAGTCTCCCATAGAGATCAATGGAAAAGCAAACAAACACGCTTTTTTCACCTAACACTCAATCTCGCGAGAAATACGCACAGCTCGTCATATGATGTATACCACATAATGCACAAACATAACACACCACAAATGTCACAACAACAATCACAAAACAAAGCACATAAGCATTACACATTCAGAAGCGGGGGAAAATTAATAAAATAAAATACAGGGAATACGCATATAATTTAAGATGCGGAAATACGGAAAATAACAACAAGGAAAAATAAATGCACAATCATACACTAGCAAAATACTCGCATTCAATATTACTATATATTAGGACAAACATACATATACAACACTTCACTAATACGACACCATCACAAATTAACATTTACATATAATACGATGGGACAATGTTATAGAAAACGAGCACTATGACATCATTGCATTCTACACATTCCACAAATACTAACTCGAAATGAGCATGCGCAAATTCACACAACTAATACACATTGCACACATACTAATTACTAATAAAGCACACCTGAACACAATTTACAACGCAAACAGGTACATCATTAAACATTTACACAGGGTATATAAGCACCACACAAGCATGGCTTCTTTGACTGTGTTGCTGGTGGATTTTGGAGATTGGAGAGTTGAGATTTGAGATTTAGTGCCTTATTGTGAGTTAGTGTGAGAGAGTCAGTTAGTGTTATCGTGAGTGAGTTAGTTGTAGTTAGTGAGAGGTAGTGTGAGTTAGTGGTAGTGTGCGTTAGTGGTATTGTGAGTTAGTGGTAGTGTGAGTTATTGAGAGTTAGTGGTAGTGTGAGAGAGTCAGTTAGTGGTATTGTGAGTTAGTGGTAGTGTGAGTTAGTGAGCGACAGTTGGTTTGGGTGAGTGTGCGAGTGCTTTTTCTGCATATTTAACACATTTACACGCAAACACATTCAATACATACATACACTTATCAATAACACTACATACACTCCATACCCCATACCCTCTCATACTACACTCCATACCCCATTCCCTGTAGTCCCATTCCCTTTCATCCCATTTACTCTTATCCCATACCCCATCCCCTAGTTACATTTAGTTTACATATCCTCCTTTTAGTCTTCTTATACATTTTGTTTATTTAAATACTCCTTACCCTCTTTTATTTATATCCCTTTCACACTTTCAGCACGTTTTTGGTCTTTTTATTTCTTTATTTTGACCCCCTTTCATTTGATCACACTCTCTTTTTGTTTGCTTAGTTGGGGTTTAGTTTAGGGAAGAGATGGAGGAGGAGGAGGGCAGGCAGGAGATTAGTCAGGGGAGAGGTAGAGGGGGGAGGAGGGGGAGGAGAGGGAGGGGGAGAGGAACAGGGCAGGAAGGGGGGCAGGAAGTGGGGGTGGAAGCGGTGGGTGGACCCAGCCACTTGGTTCAAGATGAACAAGTGGCTGGGCCCAGTAGCGGACAGAGTAGGGCTTCACAGTCCGGGAAACAGAGGGCATTGTCACAGGGGAAGGCCAAGGCGACTAGGGAGGCAAGGTTTTCTATGGAGGAGAAGGAGGCCCTCGTAGAAGCCTATATGGGCAGGTATAGGAGGCTGCAGCATCAGAAGACCACCCCGAGTGAGAAGAGGAAGCTCTGGCAGGAGATAAGGGATTCAGTCAATGCAGTGGGTGGACGGAATAGAGATATGGACTCTATTAAACATCGCTACCGGGACTGCAAGATGGATCTTAAGAAAAAGTTAACCCGGGAATCCCAACATGCCGCAGGAACCGGTGGCGGGCCTGCACTGATAGTTGAGTACTGCCGATGGGAGGAAATGTTGCGTCCCAGCATCTCCGAGGTGGATATAGTCGTATTGGAGGAATCGATACCGGGAACCTGCCACTCTCATCTAACGGTAAGCTCATTTAAGAATAAATTAACATCCGAATATATTTCAAGGGACACTATACGCAAACATTTTCTTTCATGATTAAGGTAGAGAATACAATTTCTTTCATGTAATTAGCAAGAGTCCATGAGCTAGTGACGTATGGGATATACATTCCTACCAGGAGGGGCAAAGTTTCCCAAACCTCAAAATGCCTATAAATACACCCCTCACCACACCCACAATTCAGTTTTACAAACTTTGCCTCCTATGGAGGTATTGAAGTAAGTTTGTGCTAGATTCTACGTTGATATGCGCTCCGCAGCAGGTTGGAGCCCGGTTTTCCTCTCAGCGTGCAGTGAATGTCAGAGGGATGTGAGGAGAGTATTGCCTATTTTGAATGCAGTGATCTCCTTCTACGGGGTCTATTTCATAGGTTCTCTGTTATCGGTCGTAGAGATTCATCTCTTACCTCCCTTTTCAGATCGACGATATACTCTTATATATATATACCATTACCTCTGCTGATTTTCGTTTCAGTACTGGTTTGGCTTTCTACAAACATGTAGATGAGTGTCCTGGGGTAAGTAAGTCTTATTTTCTGTGACACTCTAAGCTATGGTTGGGCACTTTGTTTATAAAGTTCTAAATATATGTATTCAAACATTTATTTGCCTTGACTCAGGATGTTCAACATTCCTTATTTTCAGACAGTCAGTTTCATATTTGGGATAATGCATTTGAATCATTTTTTCTTACCTTAAAAATTTGACTTTTTTTCCTGTGGGCTGTTAGGCTCGCGGGGGCTGAAAATGCTTCATTTTATTGCGTCATTCTTGGCGCGGACTTTTTTGGCGCAAAAAATCTTTTCTGTTTCCGGCGTCATACGTGTCGCCGGAAGTTGCGTCATTTTTGACGTCCTTTTGCGACAAAAATGTCGGCGTTCCGGATGTGGCGTCATTTTTGGCGCCAAAAAGAATTTAGGCGCCAAATAATGTGGGCGTCTAATTTGGCGCTAAAAAATATGGGCGTCGCTTTTGTCTCCACATTATTTCAGTCTCAAATTTTCTTTGCTTCTGGTTGCTAGAAGCTTGTTTATTGGCATTTTTTCCCATTCCTGAAACTGTCATTTAAGGAATTTGATCAATTTTGCTTTATATGTTGTTTTTTCTCTTACATATTGCAAGATGTCTCACGTTGCATCTGAGTCAGAAGATACTTCAGGAAAATCGCTGTCTAGTGCTGGAACTACCAAAGCTAAGTGTATCTGCTGTAAACTTTTGGTAGCTATTCCTCCAGCTGTTGTTTGTATTAATTGTCATGACAAACTTGTTAATGCAGATAATATTTCCTTTAGTAATGTACCATTGCCTGTTGCAGTTCCGTCAACATCTAAGGTTCAGAATGTTCCTGATAACATAAGAGATTTTGTTTCTGAATCCATCAAGAAGGCTATGTCTGTTATTCCTCCTTCTAGTAAACATAAAAAATCTTTTAAAACTTCTCTTTCTACAGATGAATTTTTAAATGAACATCATCATTCTGATTCTGATGACTCTTCTGGTTCAGAGGATTCTGTCTCAGAGATTGATGCTGATAAATCTTCATATTTATTTAAAATGGAATTTATTCGTTCTTTACTTAAAGAAGTACTAATTGCTTTAGAAATTGAGGATTCTGGTCCTCTTGATACTAATTCTAGACGTTTAGATAAGGTCTTTAAATCTCCTGTGGTTATTCCAGAAGTTTTTCCTGTTCCTAATGCTATTTCTGAAGTAATTTCCAGAGAATGGGATAAATTGGGTAATTCATTTACTCCTTCTAAACATTTTAAGCAATTATATCCTGTGCCGTCTGACAGATTAGAATTTTGGGACAAAATCCCTAGAGTTGATGGGGCTATTTCTACCCTTGCTAAACGTACTACTATTCCTACGTCAGATGGTACTTCGTTTAAGGATCCTTTAGATAGGAAAATTGAATCCTTTCTAAGAAAAGCTTATCTGTGTTCAGGTAATCTTCTTAGACCTGCTATATCATTGGCTGATGTTGCTGCAGCTTCAACTTTTTGGTTGGAAACTTTAGCGCAACAAGTAACAGATCATGATTCTCATAATATTATTATTCTTCTTCAACATGCTAATAATTTTATCTGTGATGCCATTTTTGATATTATCAGAGTTGATGTCAGATTTATGTCTCTAGCTATTTTAGCTAGAAGAGCTTTATGGCTTAAAACTTGGAATGCTGATATGGCTTCTAAATCAACTCTACTTTCCATTTCTTTCCAGGGTAACAAATTATTTGGTTCTCAGTTGGATTCTATTATCTCAACTGTTACTGGTGGGAAAGGATCTTTTTTACCACAGGATAAAAAATCTAAGGGTAAGAACAGGGCTAATAATCGTTTTCGTTCCTTTCGTTTCAACAAAGAACAAAAGCCTGATCCTTCATCCTCAGGAGCAGTTTCAGTTTGGAAACCATCTCCAGTCTGGAATAAATTCAAGCCTTCTAGAAAGGCAAAGCCAGCTTCTAAGTCCACATGAAGGTGTGGCCCTCATTCCAGCTCAGCTGGTAGGGGGCAGGTTACGTTTTTTCAAAGAAATTTGGATTAATTCTGTTCACAATCTTTGGATTCAGAACATTGTTTCAGAAGGGTACAGAATTGGTTTCAAGATGAGACCTCCTGCAAAGAGATTTTTTCTTTCCCGTGTCCCAGTAAATCCAGTGAAAGCTCAAGCATTTCTGAATTGTGTTTCAGATCTAGAGTTGGCTGGAGTAATTATGCCAGTTCCAGTTCTGGAACAGGGGATGGGGTTTTATTCAAATCTCTTCATTGTACCAAAGAAGGAGAATTCCTTCAGACTAGTTCTGGATCTAAAAATATTGAATCGTTATGTAAGGATACCAACGTTCAAAATGGTAACTGTAAGGACTATCTTGCCTTTTGTTCAGCAAGGGCATTATATGTCCACAATAGATTTACAGGATGCATATCTGCATATTCCGATTCATCCAGATCATTATCAGTTCCTGAGATTCTCTTTTCTGGACAAGCATTACCAGTTTGTGGCTCTGCCGTTTGGCCTAGCTACAGCTCCAAGAATTTTTACAAAGGTTCTCGGTGCCCTTCTGTCTGTAATCAGAGAACAGGGTATTGTGGTATTTTCTTATTTGGACGATATCTTGGTACTTGCTCAGTCTTTACATTTAGCAGA
Source organism: Bombina bombina (assembly GCF_027579735.1). NCBI lineage: Eukaryota > Metazoa > Chordata > Amphibia > Anura > Bombinatoridae > Bombina > Bombina bombina. Next base: position 1,066,937,008 of record NC_069504.1, on the reverse strand, counting down.
ATCTCATACGAATCGACTTGTGTTGTTTCTTCAAGATCATGGTTGGAGGATCAATTCACCAAAAAGTTCATTGATTCCTCAGACAAGGGTAACCTTTCTGGGTTTCCAGATAGATTCAGTGTCCATGACTCTGTCTTTAACAGACAAGAGACGTCTAAAATTGATCTCAGCTTGTCGAAACCTTCAGTCACAATCATTCCCTTCGGTAGCCTTATGCATGGAAATTCTAGGTCTTATGACTGCTGCATCGGACGCGATCCCCTTTGCTTGTTTTCACATGCGACCTCTTCAGCTCTGTATGCTGAATCAATGGTGCAAGGATTACACAAAGATATCTCAATTAATATCTTTAAAACCGATTGTACGACACTCTCTAACGTGGTGGACAGATCACCATCGTTTAATTCAGGGGGCTTCTTTTGTGCTTCCGACCTGGACTGTAATTTCAACAGATGCAAGTCTCACAGGTTGGGGAGCTGTGTGGGGATCTCTGATGGCACAAGGAGTTTGGGAATCTCAGGAGGTGAGATTACCGATCAATATTTTGGAACTCCGTGCAATTTTCAGAGCTCTTCAGTCTTGGCCTCTTCTGAAGAGAGAATCGTTCATTTGTTTTCAGACAGACAATGTCACAACTGTGGCATACATCAATCATCAAGGAGGGACTCACAGTCCTCTGGCTATGAAAGAAGTATCTCGAATTTTGGTTTGGGCGGAATCCAGCTCCTGTCTAATCTCTGCGGTTCATATCCCAGGAATAGACAATTGGGAAGCGGATTATCTCAGTCGCCAAACGTTGCATCCGGGCGAATGGTCTCTTCACCCAGAGGTATTTCTTCAGATTGTTCAAATGTGGGAGCTTCCAGAAATAGATCTGATGGCGTCTCATCTAAACAAGAAACTTCCCAGGTATCTGTCCAGATCCCGGGATCCTCAGGCGGAAGCAGTGGATGCATTATCACTTCCTTGGAAGTATCATCCTGCCTATATCTTTCCGCCTCTAGTTCTTCTTCCAAGAGTAATCTCCAAGATTCTGAAGGAATGCTCGTTTGTTCTGCTGGTAGCTCCGGCATGGCCTCACAGGTTTTGGTATGCGAATCTTGTCCGGATGGCCTCTTGCCATCCGTGGACTCTTCCGCTAAGACCAGACCTTCTGTCGCAAGGTCCTTTTTTCCATCAGGATCTCAAATCCTTAAATTTAAAGGTATGGAGATTGAACGCTTGATTCTTGGTCAAAGAGGTTTCTCTGACTCTGTGATTAATACTATGTTACAGGCTCATAAATCTGTATCCAGAGAGATATATTATAGAGTCTGGAAGACTTATATTTCTTGGTGTCTTTCTCATCATTTTTCTTGGCATTCTTTTAGAATTCCGAGAATTTTACAGTTTCTTCAGGATGGTTTAGATAAAGGTTTATCCGCAAGTTCTTTGAAAGGACAAATCTCTTGCTCTTTCTGTTCTTTTTCACAGAAAGATTGCTAATCTTCCTGATATTCATTGTTTTGTACAAGCTTTGGTTCGTATAAAACCTGTCATTAAGTCAATTTCTCCTCCTTGGAGTTTGAATTTGGTTCTGGGGGCTCTTCAAGCTCCTCCGTTTGAACCTATGCATTCATTGGACATTAAATTACTTTCTTGGAAAGTTTTGTTCCTTTTGGCGATCTCTTCTGCCAGAAGAGTCTCTGAATTATCTGCTCTTTCTTGTGAGTCTCCTTTTCTGATTTTTCATCAGGATAAGGCGGTGTTGCGAACTTCTTTTGAATTTTTACCTAAAGTTGTGAATTCCAACAACATTAGTAGAGAAATTGTGGTTCCTTCATTATGTCCTAATCCTAAGAATTCTAAGGAGAAATCGTTGCATTCTTTGGATGTTGTTAGAGCTTTGAAATATTATGTTGAAGCTACTAAGTCTTTCCGAAAGACTTCTAGTCTATTTGTTATCTTTTCCGGTTCTAGAAAAGGCCAGAAAGCTTCTGCCATTTCTTTGGCATCTTGGTTGAAATCTTTAATTCATCATGCCTATGTTGAGTCGGGTAAAACTCCGCCTCAAAGGATTACAGCTCATTCTACTAGGTCAGTTTCTACTTCCTGGGCGTTTAGGAATGAAGCTTCGATTGATCAGATTTGCAAAGCAGCAACTTGGTCCTCTTTGCATACTTTTACTAAATTCTACCATTTTGATGTATTTTCTTCTTCTGAAGCAGTTTTTGGTAGAAAAGTACTTCAGGCAGCGGTTTCAGTTTGAATCTTCTGTTTATGTTTTTCATTAAACTTTATTTTGGGTGTGGATTATTTTCAGCGGAATTGGCTGTCTTTATTTTATCCCTCCCTCTCTAGTGACTCTTGCGTGGAAAGATCCACATCTTGGGTAGTCATTATCCCATACGTCACTAGCTCATGGACTCTTGCTAATTACATGAAAGAAAACATAATTTATGTAAGAACTTACCTGATAAATTCATTTATTTCATATTAGCAAGAGTCCATGAGGCCCGCCCTTTTTTGTGGTGGTTATGATTTTTTTGTATAAAGCACAATTATTCCAATTCCTTATTTTATATGCTTTCGCACTTTTTTCTTATCACCCCACTTCTTGGCTATTCGTTAAACTGAATTGTGGGTGTGGTGAGGGGTGTATTTATAGGCATTTTGAGGTTTGGGAAACTTTGCCCCTCCTGGTAGGAATGTATATCCCATACGTCACTAGCTCATGGACTCTTGCTAATATGAAAGAAATGAATTTATCAGGTAAGTTCTTACATAAATTATGTTTTTAAACAACATTCCAATTTACTTATATTACCTAATTTGCTTCATTCTTTAGATATACTTTAATGAAGAAATAGCCATGCACACGGTGAACCAATCACAGGAGGCAGCTATGTGCAGCTACCAATCAGCAGCTACTAAGCATATCTAGATATGCTTTTCAGCAAAGAATATCAAGAGAATGAAGCAAATTAGATAATAGAAGTAAATTAGAAAGTTGATTATAATTGTATGCTCTTTCTAAATCAGGAAAGAAAAAACATTGGGTTTGATGTCCCTTTAAGGATAAGATTAATGCTATTACGCTGTTTAACACATTATTACGTAAACGCATTCACAATTACTTTGCGATTACATTAGTATCTAGGCTATAGGTTAGGTGTGCATTTAAACAGACTGAAAACAAACGCTAAAACATTCAGATTGACCAGAGATATCACAAACACGGTTTTGAAAATGCGGAAATCGTATTGATTGTTAGATTTCAAAGTGGATTAATGAGGCTGCATTTGTAATTGTATCGTAAGCTAAATAATTTAAAGCTTTATTTGGAAATATGCTAATATATACATTTCTTTCTTTTTCAAATATACAGAGTCTGGGGAGGAGGCAGCACAGCAACTACAGGCTCCTCCTTTTCCCCGGTATGAGAGTGGTGGGGATGAATCTCCACCTTGGAGAGAAGAAGCCCCCCTTGAGGAACAGGCCCCCCTTGACGAAGAGGCCCCGGAAGCAGAGGAAGAGGCCCCTCAAGCACCAGCAGGCCGCCGTGCACGGGCACCCCGCTGTGCACAACAAGAGGAAATAGCTGAGGTGCGGGTTCTACTAGACTACATTGACCAGATGCGTACCTCCCGGATCCAAAATATAGAAGGCAGAAGTAGAATTATTGAAGAGCTCAGTGGCATTCGAGAAGGCCAAACCCAAATCATACACCTCCTTACTCAAATAGAAGAAGGCCAAAACAAAAGTTTTCTACTCCAACAAGAGATGTTTAATTTCTTCCGGGAGGCGCATGCTGGTCTGCCTCCTGCTGGTCTGCCTCCTGCTGGTCTGCCTCCTGCTGGTCTGCCTCCTGCTGGGCCTACTGCTGGGCCTCCTGCTCCTGGGCCGCCATCTGCTGGGCCTCCTGCTCCTGGGCCGCCATCTGCTGGGCCTCCTGCCGGTCCATCTGCTCCTGCCGGGCCATCTGCTCCTGCCGGGCCATCTGCTCCTGCCGGGCCATCTGCTCCTGCCGGGCCATCTGCTCCTGCCGGGCCATCTCCTCCTCCTCACCTTGGTCGTCCCAGTACTCTTCCTTCCACTCTTCCCACAACATCTCCAATGAGAACTCGTCGGAGGCGGCAGTTGCCCCTCCCAGAGCCTCAGCCTCGTGGGAAGAGGGGAAGGAAGAGGAAGTAAGTATTTTTTGTCATGTTTATTTCGTTTTTATTTAATGTGTAATGGATAGGTATGTGATGATGTGGTTTTCATACACTTGTGGACCACACTCTGTATATAATCTACTTCTATGGGACCGGGTCCATGGAGGCAGATTGTTTGCAGAGTGTGGGTTATAAGTGTGTGGACACCACATCATCACATACCTATCCTTGTTCATGATATTGATTGGTTTCTGTGATGTGATGTCCAAACTGTTTCCCTAATCTCAAACAAAATTACCATTACAATTATCCATGATGGCATATTACTGTTTGAATGCCAATAACACAGCTTAAAGGGACAGTCAGAACATTATTGATTACAAAGAAAACACTGTATTACGCATTATCAAGTTTGAAAAAAAAAAACATGGAGAAATACGTGTGACTTATGTGCTTACCCTTGTATCTATGCCTATGAAAAATGACCACTTATTTGTTGTTCTGACATAACAACATTTTAGACAATCAATGATCAATACATGGTAAATATGCTGTATGAGCTCAAGGTTTTATATATACAAATGCTCTCAAAATGCCCTCTAGTGGTCAAATTGCATTCTGATTACATGCACTCTTCAAACCCTAAGAAATGAGCACACGAACCTCATAGGTTTAGCTAGCAAATAAAAATAACCACAGAAAAATGATTAATTGGTGAGAAACCTTTGATATCATTGATATTACAAAATTTGCTTTTTTAATAATGCAAAACATTATTTGTTTTCTAGACTGTCCCTTTAAAAAAATTACATATGCTAACATATAATATTTGGTGATTGTTGGTATATCTACATGTACAAACAAGAAATATTGCAAAAAGATTTCTATTGACGTGTTAAATAAAGTCTATTTTCTTAAAGGGAACCTAAACACCATAATTTTTTCTGTGATTAACTTTTTATTAAAACCTTTTTGTATTATATTAAACATTGTTGCTTACTTTGCTTATTTTCCTAACATCTGCTCAATTATTTTTCTTCTCCAATATTACCCCTAAACCACCGCCTACTGAATGCGGTGCTAGCCGCCATCTTGTAACGCGCGTTGTCTATATAGACTGTATGCGCACTCCCTGCTTCACTCCTTCACTTCCGCGCATGCGCATAAAAGGGAAACTCTTTGCCGCATCTATGAAGCTCGCTCACTCTGTTGCAGAGAGTGATCTTCATAGAGATTTGTATGACAGATATGTTAGTGGAGCGGATTGTCATCGATAGTATTTTATGAAGATAACTGCCGTTTTCAGTTCTTCCGAGCCAGAGGTACACTTACAATCGCTGCTGCCACTGTGGTTATTAACAGCAAAGTGTGCCTCTGGTATTGCTGGACATTGCAACGGTTTAATGCGTGCGCGCTCACAGGCATAAGCTTAGCCACATCCGGAATAGTCCCCAGCACATTAGCAGCGTCGGGACGGATAATCAAAGGCATGGGAAAACTGGAGTGTAAAATTAATTTTTAGAAAGGAGGCTTATATATGGGGGGGGGGGGGACGACAATGTGGTTTGAAATAAAACATTGTCTACAATATAAACATTAAAACCTTTTTGAAAAAAGTTAAGTATTTAAGGTCCCTTTAAAGAGACATTATTGTGTTTGTTTGTTTTTAGAAAGACATTTGTTTTAACAATGAATATGGTTTAAAGTCCTTTTAGGAGTGACAAAAAAAAAATATGCTAACAATAATATATTTGGAGATTAACCAATGTGGAACTCATACATGATACAAAAATCAACATTTGCATTAAAGGGACAGTATACAATCTTTTTAACAGAACTGCATGTAATAGACACTACTAGAAACAACAAGATTAATATATACTGATATCAAAATCAATATTAAAAAGCTTTAAACACTTTCAAAGAAAATCGGGTTATCTCTATTGAAAATATAGATGGAAACCCCATTACAACCGTAAAACAAGACAATACCCCATCATTAACATATGAAAAGACCCTTTACACAAACAGGAGAAAGCTGGAGATGGTACTCACATGAAACTTTGAGGCTTGGCGAGGAGTCTGAAAATTACTTAAATTTTATTTGAACATAAGCAAAAGTAGACATGTATTTGGTAAACAATGGACTATATAACTAGAGACAAAATAAAATATTTTGGTTTTTAATGTGAGTGTCTAATGAACCTTTAATAAAATATATGACGAAATAACATTTAGAAGAAGTCGGCATCATATATTTAGCATATGATAAAGATAAATGCATATTGATTACTTTATTCTAATACAATAGCGCATATTTATGAATTCGATATCTTTAAAATTAAACACAACACAGTCATTTTTCATAAAAAGAAACATATTGTTGACAAACATATTAAACAAGATGGACTATATTTAGAGATTTGCACTTGCCTCGAAATATCTTATGCATGAAAACATTTTGCTTTCATTCGTTTATTCAACCAGACATCCAGCAAAAGAGAATGTTGTGTTCTTTATCAGCTATGGGTCAACAATGTTACATGATGCACACAATCCATATTCGCCATGGTTTTAAACTTGTCTTCTCATTCACAAACGTGTGTAACGTGCCCAAACAAATATTGCGGGACTACGTAATACAATCAGACGTTTTTTACACCTTTGCATGTGACGTCTTAATTAACATGGTGCATCCTTGATCACGTAAGAACGCAATCCAATAAAAGGCGCATCCTTGATCGCGTAAAAACGCCATCCAATAAAAGGCGCATCCTTGATCACGTAAAAACGCAATCCAATAAAAGGCGCATCCTTGATCGCGTAAAAACGCCATCCAATAAAAGGCGCATCCTTGATCGCGTAAAAACGTCAGCCAATACAAGGAATCATTGGACAGCCTGGCAGGTGACGTCTTAAGCAACATGGCGCATCCGAGATCACTGAAAAACCGCAGCCAATACAAGGACTCAGTTGATAGCTTGGCATATCAATAAGAAACGTATTTATATTTTAGTAACTAGTATGTGTCTATTTCTTTCATGTAATTAGCAAGAGTCCATGAGCTAGTGACGTATGGGATATACATTCCTACCAGGAGGGGCAAAGTTTCCCAAACCTCAAAATGCCTATAAATACACCCCTCACCACACCCACAATTCAGTTTTTACAAACTTTGCCTCCGATGGAGGTGGTGAAGTAAGTTTGTGCTAGATTCTACGTTGATATGCGCTCTGCAGCAAGTTGGAGCCGGTTTTCCTCTCAGCGTGCAGTGAATGTCAGAGGGATGTGAGGAGAGTATTGCCTATTTGAATGCAGTGATCTCCTTCTAAGGGGTCTATTTCATAGGTTCTCTGTTATCGGTCGTAGAGATTCATCTCTTACCTCCCTTTTCAGATCGACGATATACTCTTATATATACCATTACCTCTGCTGATTCTCGTTTCAGTACTGGTTTGGCTATCTGCTATATGTAGATGAGTGTCCTGGGGTAAGTAAGTCTTATTTTCTGTGACACTCCAAGCTATGGTTGGGCACTTTGTTTATAAAGTTCTAAATATATGTATTCAAACATTTATTTGCCTTGACTCAGAATGTTCAACTTTCCTTATTTTCAGACAGTCAGTTTCATATTTGGGATAATGCATTTTGATTTGACCATTTTTTCTTACCTTAAAATTTGACTTTTTCCCTGTGGGCTGTTAGGCTCGCGGGGGCTGAAAATGCTTCATTTTATTGCGTCATTCTTGGCGCGGACTTTTTTGGCGCAAAAATTCTATTTCCGTTTCCGGCGTCATACGTGTCGCCGGAAGTTGCGTCATTCTTTGACGTTATTTCGCGCCAAAAATGTCGGCGTTCCGGATGTGGCGTCATTTTTGGCGCCAAAAAGCATTTAGGCGCCAAATAATGTGGGCGTCTTATTTGGCGCGAAAAAATATGGGCGTCACTTTTGTCTCCACATTATTTAAGTCTCATTTTTTATTGCTTCTGGTTGCTAGAAGCTTGTTCTTTGGCATTCTTTCCCATTCCTGAAACTGTCATTTAAGGAATTTGATCAATTTTGCTTTATATGTTGTTTTTTCTCTTACATATTGCAAGATGTCTCACGTTGCATCTGAGCCAGAAGATACTACAGGAAAATCGCTGTCAAGTGCTGAATCTACCAAAGCTAAGTGTATCTGCTGTAAACTTTTGGTAGCTATTTCTCCAGCTGTTGTTTGTATTGATTGTCATGACAAACTTGTTAAAGCAGATAATATTTCCTTTAGTAAAGTACCATTGCCTGTTGCAGTTCCCTCAACATCTAAGGTGCAGAATGTTCCTGATAATATAAGAGATTTTGTTTCTGAATCCATAAAGAAGGCTATGTCTGTTATTTCTCCTTCTAGTAAACGTAAAAAATCTTTTAAAACTTCTCTCCCTACAGATGAATTTTTAAATGAACATCATCATTCTGATTCTGATGACTCCTCTGGTTCAGAGGATTCTGTCTCTGAGGTTGATGCTGATAAATCTTCATATTTATTTAAAATGGAATTTATTCGTTCTTTACTTAAAGAAGTACTAATTGCTTTAGAAATAGAGGATTCTGGTCCTCTTGATACTAATTCTAAACGTTTAGATAAGGTATTTAAAGCTCCTGTGGTTATTCCAGAAGTTTTTCCTGTTCCTAATGCTATTTCTGCAGTAATTTCCAAAGAATGGGATAATTTGGGTAATTCATTTACTCCTTCTAAACGTTTTAAGCAATTATATCCTGTGCCGTCTGACAGATTAGAATTTTGGGACAAGATCCCTAAAGTTGATGGGGCTATTTCTACCCTTGCTAAACGTACTACTATTCCTACGTCAGATGGTACTTCGTTTAAGGATCCTCTAGATAGGAAAATTGAGTCCTTTTCTAAGAAAAGCTTATCTGTGTTCAGGTAATCTTCTTAGACCTGCTATATCTTTGGCTGATGTTGCTGCAGCTTCAACTTTTTGGTTGGAAACTTTAGCGCAACAAGTAACACATCGTGATTCTCATGATATTATTATTCTTCTTCAGCATGCTAATAATTTTATCTGTGATGCCATTTTTGATATTATCAGAGTTGATGTCAGGTTTATGTCTCTAGCTATTTTAGCTAGAAGAGCTTTATGGCTTAAAACTTGGAATGCTGATATGGCTTCTAAATCAACTTTACTTTCCATTTCTTTCCAGGGTAACAAATTATTTGGTTCTCAGTTGGATTCCATTATTTCAACTGTTACTGGTGGGAAAGGAACTTTTTTACCACAGGATAAAAAATCTAAAGGTAAAAACAGGGCTAATAATCGTTTTCGTTCCTTTCGTTTCAACAAAGAACAAAAGCCTGATCCTTCATCCTCAGGAGCAGTTTCAGTTTGGAGACCATCTCCAGTCTGGAATAAATCCAAGCCAGCTAGAAAGGCAAAGCCTGCTTCTAAGTCCACATGAAGGTGCGGCCCTCATTCCAGCTCAGCTGGTAGGGGGCAGGTTACGTTTTTTCAAGGAAATTTGGATCAATTCTGTTCACAATCTTTGGATTCAGAGCATTGTTTCAGAAGGGTACAGAATTGGTTTCAAGTTGAGACCTCCTGCAAAGAGATTTTTTCTTTCCCGTGTCCCAGTAAATCCAGTAAAAGCTCAAGCATTTCTGAAATGTGTTTCAGATCTAGAGTTGACTGGAGTAATTATGCCAGTTCCAGTTCCGGAACAGGGGATGGGGTTTTATTCAAATCTCTTCATTGTACCAAAGAAGGAGAATTCTTTCAGACCAGTTCTGGATCTAAAAATATTGAATCGTTATGTAAGGATACCAACGTTCAAGATGGTAACTGTAAGGACTATCTTACCTTTTGTTCAGCAAGGGAATTATATGTCCACGATAGATTTACAGGATGCATATCTGCATATTCCGATTCATCCAGATCATTATCAGTTCCTGAGATTCTCGTTTCTGGACAAGCATTACCAATTTGTGGCTCTGCCGTTTGGCCTAGCTACAGCTCCAAGAATTTTTACAAAGGTTCTCGGTGCCCTGCTGTCTGTAATCAGAGAACAGGGTATTGTGGTATTTCCTTATTTGGACGATATCTTGGTACTTGCTCAGTCTTTACATTTAGCAGAATCTCATACGAATCAACTTGTGTTGTTTCTTCAAGATCATGGTTGGAGGATCAATTTACCAAAAAGTTCTTTGATTCCTCAGACAAGGGTAACCTTTCTGGGTTTCCAGATGGATTCAGTGTCCATGACTCTGTCTTTAACAGACAAGAGACGTCTAAAGTTGATTACAGCTTGTCGAAACCTTCAGTCACAATCATTCCCTTCGGTAGCCTTATGCATGGAAATTCTAGGTCTTATGACTGCTGCATCGGACGCGATCCCCTTTGCTCGTTTTCACATGCGACCTCTTCAGCTCTGTATGCTGAAGCAATGGTGCAAGGATTACACGAAGATATCTCAATTAATATCTTTAAAACCGATTGTTCGACACTCTCTAACATGGTGGACAGATCACCATCGTTTAATTCAGGGGGCTTCTTTTGTGCTTCCGACCTGGACTGTAATTTCAACAGATGCAAGTCTCACAGGTTGGGGAGCTGTGTGGGGTTCTCTGACGGCACAAGGAGTTTGGGAATCTCAGGAGGTGAGATTACCGATCAATATTTTGGAACTCCGTGCAATTTTCAGAGCTCTTCAGTTTTGGCCTCTTCTGAAGAGAGAATCGTTCATTTGTTTTCAGACAGACAATGTCACAACTGTGGCATACATCAATCATCAAGGAGGGACTCACAGTCCTCTGGCTATGAAAGAAGTATCTCGAATTTTGGTTTGGGCGGAATCCAGCTCCTGTCTAATCTCTGCGGTTCATATCCCAGGTGTAGACAATTGGGAAGCGGATTATCTCAGTCGCCAAACGTTGCATCCGGGCGAATGGTCTCTTCACTCAGAGGTATTTCTTCAGATTGTTCAAATGTGGGAACTTCCAGAAATAGATCTGATGGCGTCCCATCTAAACAAGAAACTTCCCAGGTATCTGTCCAGATCCCGGGATCCTCAGGCGGAGGCAGTGGATGCATTATCACTTCCTTGGAAGTATCATCCTGCCTATATCTTTCCGCCTCTAGTTCTTCTTCCAAGAGTAATCTCCAAGATTCTGAAGGAATGTTCGTTTGTTCTGCTGGTAGCTCCGGCATGGCCTCACAGGTTTTGGTATGCGGATCTTGTCCGGATGGCCTCTTGCCAACCGTGGACTCTTCCGTTAAGACCAGACCTTCTGTCACAAGGCCCTTTTTTCCATCAGGATCTGAAATCCTTAAATTTAAAGGTATGGAGATTGAACGCTTGATTCTTGGTCAAAGAGGTTTCTCTGACTCCGTGATTAATACTATGTTACAGGCTCGTAAATCTGTATCTCGAGAGATATATTATAGAGTCTGGAAGACTTATATTTCTTGGTGTCTTTCTCATCATTTTTCTTGGCATTCTTTTAGAATACCGAGAATTTTACAGTTTCTTCAGGATGGTTTAGATAAGGGTTTGTCCGCAAGTTCTTTGAAAGGACAAATCTCTGCTCTTTCTGTTCTTTTTCACAGAAAGATTGCTATTCTTCCTGATATTCATTGTTTTGTACAAGCTTTGGTTCGTATAAAACCTGTCATTAAGTCAATTTCTCCTCCTTGGAGTTTGAATTTGGTTCTGGGAGCTCTTCAAGCTCCTCCGTTTGAACCTATGCATTCATTGGACATTAAATTACTTTCTTGGAAAGTTTTGTTCCTTTTGGCCATCTCTTCTGCTAGAAGAGTTTCTGAATTATCTGCTCTTTCTTGTGAGTCTCCTTTTCTGATTTTTCATCAGGATAAGGCGGTGTTGCGAACTTCTTTTGAATTTTTACCTAAAGTTGTGAATTCCAACAACATTAGTAGAGAAATTGTGGTTCCTTCATTATGTCCTAATCCTAAGAATTCTAAGGAGAAATCGTTGCATTCTTTGGATGTTGTTAGAGCTTTGAAATATTATGTTGAAGCTACGAAATCTTTCCGTAAGACTTCTAGTCTATTTGTTATCTTTTCCGGTTCTAGGAAAGGCCAGAAAGCTTCTGCCATTTCTTTGGCATCTTGGTTGAAATCTTTAATTCATCTTGCCTATGTTGAGTCGGGTAAAATTCCGCCTCAGAGAATTACAGCTCATTCTACTAGGTCAGTATCTACTTCCTGGGCGTTTAGGAATGAAGCTTCGGTTGACCAGATCTGCAAAGCAGCATCTTGGTCCTCTTTGCATACTTTTACTAAATTCTACCATTTTGATGTATTTTCTTCTTCTGAAGCAGTTTTTGGTAGAAAAGTACTTCAGGCAGCGGTTTCAGTTTGAATCTTCTGCTTCTGTTTTTCGTTAAACTTTATTTTGGGTGTGGATTATTTTCAGCAGGAATTGGCTGTCTTTATTTTATCCCTCCCTCTCTAGTGACTCTTGTGTGGAAAGATCCACATCTTGGGTAGTCATTATCCCATACGTCACTAGCTCATGGACTCTTGCTAATTACATGAAAGAAAACATAATTTATGTAAGAACTTACCTGATAAATTCATTTCTTTCATATTAGCAAGAGTCCATGAGGCCCGCCCTTTTTTTGTGGTGGTTATGATTTTGTATAAAGCACAATTATTCCAATTCCTTATTTTATATGCTTTCGCACTTTTTTATCACCCCACTTCTTGGCTATTCGTTAAACTGAATTGTGGGTGTGGTGAGGGGTGTATTTATAGGCATTTTGAGGTTTGGGAAACTTTGCCCCTCCTGGTAGGAATGTATATCCCATACGTCACTAGCTCATGGACTCTTGCTAATATGAAAGAAATGAATTTATCAGGTAAGTTCTTACATAAATTATGTTATTGCTATCTAGGAATGTCACGATAACGAAATACTGTGATCTATAAAATAGAATACATTATCGAAAATAAGGAGATATTTCATTAGAAGCAGAGGATTTATAACTAAACTATTTAGCAAGCAGCATGTTTTAAGTACAAATGAAATCAATATTGGTTACACGATTATGTACGACATTGCAATTTGAAATATATTGTTACAATAAATGAAAATATTTGGATTATTGTGTTCCTGTCCCTTTAAAAGAAAATTAATGCTAGGAGATGCATTAGTAAAATAGGGATGTGTTAGATATTATATGTTAAAGGGACAGTCAACCCCAGAAATTGAATTTTCAAAAATATAGCTAATCCCTTTATTACACATTACTCATTTTTGAACAACAAGCACAGTTATATATTAATATACATTTTACTTCTGTTATTATCTTGTATCTAAGCTTCTGCTGACTGCCCCATTATTTAGGTTCTTTTGACAGACATGCAGTTTAGCCAATCAATGCTCACTCCTAGGTCACTTTACGTGCATGATCTCAATGTTATCTATATGAAACATGTGAACTAATGCCTTATAGTAGTCAATATTTTTAAAACATTAGAGGCACTCTTCAAGGTCGAAGAACTTAGCATATGAACCTCCTCTGTTTACCTTTCAAATAACAATAACAAGAGAACAAAGCTAAATGTTGAATAAAAGCTAATTAGGAAGTTGGTTAAACTCGCATGCCCTATTTAAATCATGAATCATCTTTTTGGACTTGACTGTCCCTTTAACTATAGCTATGGTGTATATCTTTAACATTTAAAAGATACACATGAGAAATACATATGCCATTGATGTTTTAAGATATGTTTAGATTGTTTTGGAATAACAATAATGACACATGTATTGATCAAACGTGTCACTTATTCAAGTTGAAATATGGTCAGCCTACCTCTAGCCATATATGGGAGGAGAAGTATTTTGTATAAATATTTAGATAAAGATATTCCTCATCTAAAACATGCGCATTACACACAGAGATTGATTTGGTTACACTACTACAATAAGATAGAATTGAAATTTAAATACATGTGCTGTCAACATTACAATAAGATTGTTTATTAATAAGATTATATGTCCTTGTTCATGTAAAAAGGACAAAAACGCTTTAGAAATGGAAATCCATTCATTAACAATTGTGGTCAGCATCACTTAAAGGGACATGAAATAAAAAAATAAATAAAGAGGATACACAGAGAGAATACTAGTTCAATAAAATTAACACTTTACAGGGATTATCTCATTGTATCAATCCTGGGATCATTTGTTAAAGGTGCATCAATTCACGCAGAGTTTATAAATAAACACATGGATGTAAAATTTGCAAAATACATATATATACAAAAATAACAATCTATATATACATATCTAAAAAAATTACTATGCTAATCATAATCATGCAATGATAAAGCTTTAAAAAAAAATATATAAAGACAAATAATAAAATTAAATTGGAGATGTAAATCTTAAAGTCATTTACAATTGTATTACATATATGATTCAGGAAACACCATTATTTTTGGTAAGGTCCCATTTCAATCAATGACATGAATAAAGAGGACAAAGAATCGTGGAATGACATGTCTTTTATTAGTATGTCAGAAAACATCAACAACGTTTATAAATAATCTTTTAAAGATCCGGAAAATTGGAGCCATTTGACAAGGTAAAAGAGTGCATCACAGTCCATGAAGAGAGTTGCCAAGGGCCAGCATAGCCCCATTGGAGCCATATGACAAGGTAAAAGAGTGCATCACAGTCCATGAAGAGAGTTGCCAAGGGCCAGCATAGCCCCATTGGAGCCATTTGACAAGGTAAAAGAGTGCATCACAGTCCATGAAGAGAGTTGCCAAGGGCCAGCATAGCCCCATTGGAGCCATATGACAAGGTAAAAGAGTGCATCACAGTCCATGAAGAGAGTTGCCAAGGGCCAGCATAGCCCCATTGGAGCCATTTGACAAGGTAAAAGAGTGCATCACAGTCCATGAAGAGAGTTGCCAAGGGCCAGCATAGCCCCATTGGAGCCATTTGACAAGGTAAAAGAGTGCATCACAGTCCATGAAGAGAGTTGCCAAGGGCCAGCATAGCCCCATTGGAGCCATATGACAAGGTAAAAGAGTGCATCACAGTCCATGAAGAGAGTTGCCAAGGGCCAGCATAGCCCCATTGGAGCCATATGACAAGGTAAAAGAGTGCATCACAGTCCATGAAGAGAGTTGCCAAGGGCCAGCATAGCCCCATTGGAGCCATATGACAAGGTAAAAGAGTGCATCACAGTCCATGAAGAGAGTTGCCAAGGGCCAGCATAGCCCCATTGGAGCCATATGACAAGGTAAAAGAGTGCAACAGGCACAACAATAATAAAAAAAGGCCAAATGGCAACCATAAAAAAACAGAAAATCAACATGTGGATGGAAGATTCTTATCTGTGCCCTTGGAGCATCTCCAGATCCTCCACTTATTGGTCATCCCCTTCATCGTCCTGTGCCTGTCCAGCTAGAGATTCAAGCATTGAATTGAAACACATCATCTGACGGAGAGTCAAATGCTGAACCTGTAGCTGGGCACGTTCCTCAACACGGCCTGCTCTACGCGTGCTAGACCTTCTAGCGTGAGCCATGTTGAGTCACAGCCTAAAATAAAGAATAAATAAAATATTAATGATAATTACACAACAGAATAAAAAATAAGCAAAGATACATTGCCATCATAAAGACAAATCATTCTTTAAATTAATTTGTTGAAATTGATTATTTACACATTAAATATGTTATTCAGACAGACCTAAACCATTAAAGGGACAGTTTACTCAAACATCTTGTCCCCTTTAATTGGTTTTCAATTATCCACTTTTACAGCTTGAGTGTATAAAATCTTGTAAAAGGATTTACATTGTACTTACATTAGCAATTTAAATATTTTAGTTATACTGTGGTAGCCACACCTATCCTTAAACATTTTGGCGTTGAGGCCAAGCTGTGTAAACATAGCAACCAGAAGAAATTACATTCCCACTGGGTTATACAAGAGATAATGTATGAACATTTGTACATAAATTGTTGGATCCAAGTAGTGGTGATTGGTATATGTAGTGATATCAAATTAAAGGGACACTAAACCAAAATATTTTATTTACTGATTCAGATAGAGCATGACATTTAAAACAAATTTTTAATTTACTCCTATTCTTGAAATGTTAGAATTCTATAGCTATATTTTAAATGCAAGAATGTAAGTTTATAGGGCAGGCCATTTTTGGATATCAACCTTGGTTGTCCCTGCTGATTGATGGATACATTCATCCAACAATAAAGAAATGATGTCCAGACTTTTTTTTATTTTCAAAATAATTATAGGCATTTCTTTGTTTCAATAAAGAGCAAGAGAATGAAGAATAATTGATAAGAGTAGTAAATTATAAATTTGATTAACATTGCATGCTCTATTTGAATCACAATAGAAACAATTTGCCTTCAGTGTACCTTTAAGTATCTTATAATGTTGATTTTGACTGATACTTACAGCTGTGCCTGGGAAGGACAATCCGACACCCAGGACAATGAAGGTTGAGACAGGGGGGAGGGATGGGATTGGGTTGGGGAGGGATGGGCTGCTGCTCTGGGGTAGGCCGTACAGCTGGGGAGTGGTGAGTTGGGGGCTGGGCAGCTGGGGTAGCTGTACGGGCCAAAAGATGGGGAGAGCGGCGAAGGGGGACAAAGGGGCATTTTTTGGGAGGGACAGGAAAAATGTGAAGGGCCGGGAGGGTCTTGGGTCTGTGGAGGGGCTGGGGACTGGGCAGGGGCCTGGGCCTGGGCCTGGGCCTGGGCAGGGGACTGGGCAGGGGCGGAAAAATGATGACCAGAAGTGGAGGATCCATCTGAAATAAATAATAAAAATATATTAACATCTCATACATCATGAAATCAAATCAACGCATTTCAACTTGATTATGTTTGCAATATACTTAGAAGTGTGTTTGAATTTCTAAACAATGATGACATGAGGATATGGTATGCATATAGGCACTCAGATGAATAGCAATGACTGTCTGTACAATTATAAAATTATGATTGTGGTTTGGCCTGGAATATGCATATGACATCATGATGGCATGAATTAGAAATCCAAAAAAAAAAAGAATAATCCAAGCATATTTTCATGCTGCCTGATATAGAAAGGGGGCAGTAGTGTATTTGAACAGAAAAATAATATTCCTTTTTAAAGTGCAAAAGCTGTAGACTTTGAATGTCTTCAATAAAATGATTTCCAATAAAAAAAACATGTTGGATACATGTTAGATATATTTCACATACCATCAGACTCCAAGGGAGCCTCTTCCTCCTCCGTCCCACATGTTAAATCAATCTCGGTAAAACATAACATGTTGTGTACACGTTAAGATCAGATATTATAACATATGTTACTGTTGCTCAAAGACACACATCAATGTTGCATTAACCCCTTAGTGACCAGAGCACTTTTCCATTTTCTGTCCGTTTGGGACCAAGGCTATTTTTACATTTTTGCGGTGTTTGTGTTTAGCTGTAATTTTCTTCTTACTCATTTACTGTACCCACACATATTATATACCGTTTTTCTCGCCATTAAATGGACTTTCTAAAGATACCATTATTTTCATCATATCTTATAATTTACTATAAAAAAAATGATAAAATATGAGGAAAAATGGAAAAAAACACACTTTTTCTAACTTTGACCCCCAAAATCTGTTACATATCTAAAACCACCAAAAAACACCCATGCTAAATAGTTTCTAAATTTTGTCCTGAGTTTAGAAATACCCAATGTTTACATCTTCTTTGCTTTTTTTGCAAGTTATAGGGCCATAAATACAAGTAGCACTTTGCTATTTCCAAACCATTTTTTTCCAAAATTAGCGCTAGTTACATTAGAACACTGATATCTTTCAGGAATTCCTGAATATCCCTTGACATGTATATATTTTTTTTTTAGTAGACATCCCAAAGTATTGATCTAGGCCAATTTTGGTATATTTCATACCACCATTTCACCGCCAAATGCGATCAAATACAAAAAATTGTTCACTTTTTAAAAATTTTTTTCACAAACTTTAGGTTTCTCACTGAAATCATTTACAAACAGCTTGTGCAATTATGGCATAAATGGTTGTAAATTCTTCTCTGGGATCCCCTTTGTTCAGAAATAGCACACATATATGGCTTTGGCGTTGCTTTTTGGTAATTAGAAGGCCGCTAAATGCCACTGCGCACCACAAGTGTATCATGCCCAGCAGTTAAGGGGTTACTTAGGGAGCTTTTAGGGAGCTTGTAGGGTTAATTTTAGCTTTAGTGTAGTGTAGTAGACAACCCCAAGTATTGATCTAGGCACATTTTGGTATATTTCATGCCACCATTTCACCGCCAAATGCGATCAAATTAAAAAAAACTTAAAATTTTTCACAATTTTAGGTTTCTCACTGAAATCATTTACAAACAGCTTGTGCAATTATGGCACAAATGGTTGTAAATGCTTGTCTGGGATCCCCTTTGTTCAGAAATAGCAGACATATATGACTTTGGCGTTGCTTTCTGGTAATTAGAAGGCCACTAAATCCTGTTGCGCCTCACACGTGTATTATGGCTAGCAGTGAAAGGGTTAATTAGGGAGTTTGTAGTGAGCTTGCAGGGTTAATTTTAGCTTTAGTGTAGAGATCAGCCTCCCATCTGACACATCGCACCCCCTGATCCCTCCCAAACAGCTCCCTTCCCTCCCCCACCCCACAATTGTCCCCGCCATCTTAAGTACTGGCAGAAAGTCTGCCAGTACTAAAATAAAAGGGTTTTTAAAAAAAAATGATTTTTTTTTAGCATATTTACATATGCTACTGTGTAGGATCCCCCCCTTAGCCCCCAACCTCCCTGATCCCCCCTAAAACCGCTCTCTAACCCTCCCCTCTGCCTTATTGGGGGCCATCTTGGGTACTGGCAGCTGTCTGCCAGTACCCAGTTTACAATAAAAAGTGCTTTTTTTTTTGTTTTTTTGTTTTTTTCTGTAGTGTAGCTTCCCCTCCCCCCACCCCCCACAGACAAACCCCCA